>NC_041386.1:316454982-316461235 GCF_002162155.2 Triticum dicoccoides | reverse complement strand
CCCCGCGCGTCGACCCCGCCACCGAATCACCGAGCGCCGCCCCTCCCGGCCTCCTCCCCGCAGCCCACGACACCCGAAACCCTATCCCGTTCCCCACTCGCTCCCACTCCCCCTCTCCCGATCCGATCTGGATCGGGATCGACCCCCGACGCCGGCGATCTCCCCGTCTCCGCCCTGGATCGCCGTTGCCTGCTGTCGTCATGGCCTCCTCGCCCCTCATCTCCGTCGCCAAACCGCCTCCCAGCGCCACGGTGTCGCCCCGTCGTCCTCGTCTCCTCCCCGCCTCGATGCCGCGCGGGACGCCTCCGCCACGGCCACCTCGTCGTCACCCCGTCGCTCGTCCCAAACCCTGTCGATGTCGTGCTGCCGCCCGAAGGCCTCACCGTCGCTGGACCACCCTGCCGTCGCTGCTCGTCGCCATGAACTCCTCCGCCCCGTCGCGCCAGCCCCGACTCCTCCTCGAGCAGGCTTTGCTCAACTACAGGGCTCGGTGAGCCCCGTCCTCCCTCTCTCTCCCTCGTTCTCTGACGCCGGCGTCGTCCACCGCGTACCGACCGCGCTCGGCCCTGCGCCTCGCCATGGTCCTCCGCCCCCTTTGCACACCCCCGCTGCCGTCCCACGACCGCTGCGACTTACCGCCCGTCCGCGCTCACCGCGGCCCCGCATCCGTCCCACGGCCACCCCTGCCGGCCACCGCCCCACCGCCCTGGCCGGCGCCCCACTACGACCCCGGTTGGCCCCGCTGCGCCTTTGGTCGGCCCTCTGTCGATCTGGGCGAGCGCCGTATCGGGCTGGCGCCCAGCGCCCGTCGCCCGCACCCGTTTGGCCCCTGGGGCCTATGACAGATGGGCCCCATGCCCATAATGTTTTATAAAAAAAAGAATTAAAAATAAAAATAATAAATAAAAAAATGATTTAATAAAATTAATTATTAATTAATTAATTATCTAATGAATTAATTAAGTTAATTAATCCTGATTAGATTAACCTAATCACTAATTAAACTAAACAGTTAATTAAGCTAACTAATTAACCTAAACCCTAATTAACCTAAATAGAGGATGACAGGTGGGTCCCCCTGGACCCACATGTCAGGTTGACCAAGTCAACTCTGTTGACTGCTGATGTCAGCATGACATCATGCTAATGTCATAATTCCATTTTCGAATTAAATTAAATAATTAATTAAATTCCAGAAATTAAATAAATCTTTAGAAAATCATATCTTTTAATCCGTAACCCGGATTAAAATATTTTCAACATGAAAGTTGCTCAGATCGACGAGACGATTCCGGATACGCAGCCTGTTCGTCCACCACACACCCCTAACATATCAAACTCGCAACTTTCCCCCTCCGGTTCCTCTGCCCGAAAACACGGAACCCCGGGAATACTTTCCCGGATGTTTTCCCCCCTTCACCGGTATCACCTACTACCGTGTTAGGGCACACCGAACACCGCGTATTGCCTTGTTATATTTTGTGATGCTTTGTTTGCTCTGTATTTATTATTTCTTCCCCCTCTTCTCTCCGGTAGACTACGAGACCGACGCTGCTACTGACCAGTTCGACTACGGAGTTGACGACCCCTCTCTCTCTTGCCAGAGCAACCAGGCAAGCCCCCCCTTTGATCACCAGATATCGCCTACTCTTCTCTATACTGCTTGCATTAGAGTAGTGTAGCATGTTACTGCTTTCCGTTAATCCTATTCTGATGCATAGCCTATCATTGCTGCTACAGTCATTGATACCTTACCCGCAATCCTAAATGCTTAGTATAGGATGCTAGTGTTCCATCAGTGGCCCTACACTCTTGTCCGTCTGCCATGCTATACTACTGGGCTGTGATCACTTCGGGAGGTGATCACGGGCATATACTATATACTTTACACTGTTACATTACCTGTGATACTGTTCGGAGTTGGGGCTGAAGGGGCAGGTGGCTCCATCCCGGTAGAGGTGGGCCTGGGTTCCCGACGGCCCCCGACTGTTACTTGGTGGCGGAGCGACAGGGCAGGTTGAGACCACCTAGGAGACAGGTGGGCCTGGCCCTGTTCGGCGTTCGCGGATACTTGACACGCTTAACGAGATCTTGGTATTTGATTTGAGTTGGCTATGAGCCTATACGCACTAACCATCTACGCGGGAGTAGTTATGGGTATCCCGACGTCGTGGTATCAGCCGAAGCACTTCAGGCGTCAGCGACGGAGCGGCGCGCGCCGAATTGGACTGGAACGCCACTAGGCTAGGTCTGCTTTCGGCCGCCCACACAACGTGCAGGTGTGCTCAGGGCGATGGGCCCAGACCCCTGCGCGCTTAGGTTTAGACCGGCGTGCTGGCCTCTCTGTTGTGCCTAGGTGGGGCTGCGACGTGTTGATCTTCCGAGGCCGGGCATGACCCAGGAAAGTGTGTCCGGCCAAATGGGATCAAGCGTGCTGGGTAAGTTGGTGCACCCCTGCAGGGAAGTTAATCTATTCGAATAGCCGTGATCTTCGGTAATAGGACGACTTGGAGTGTACCTTGACCTTATGACAACTAGAACCGGATACTTAATAAAACACACCCTTCCAAGTGCCAGATACAACCCGGTGATCGCTTTTCTACAGGGCGACGAGGAGAGGATCGCCGGGTAGGATTATGCTATGCGATGCTACTGGAGATGCTACTGGAGATGCTACTTGGAGATGCTACTTGGAGATGCTACTTGGAGATGCTATTTGGAGGACTTCAGTCTACTCTCTTCTACATGCTGCAAGACGGAGGCTGCCAGAAGCGTAGTCTTCGACAGGATTAGCTATCCCCCTTTTATTCTGGCATTCTGCAGTTCAGTCCACCGATATGACCCTTTACACATATACCCATGCATATGTAGTGTAGCTCCTTGCTTGCGAGTACTTTGGATGAGTACTCACGGTTGCTTTTCTCCCTCTTTTCCCCCTTTCCCTTCTACCTGGTTGTCGCAACCAGATGCTGGAGCCCTGGAGCCAGACGACTACTACCCCGGAGGTGCCTACTACTGCGTGCAGCCCGCTGACGACGACCTGGAGTAGTTTAGGAGGATCCCAGGCAGGAGGCCTGCGCCTCTTTCGATCTGTATCCAGTTTGTGCTAGCCTTCTTAAGGCAAACTTGTTTAACTTATGTCTGTACTCAGATATTGTTGCTTCCGCTGACTCGTCTATGATCGAGCACTTGTATTCGAGCCCTCGAGGCCCCTGGCTTGTATTATGATGCTTGTATGACTTATTTTATTTGTAGAGTTGTGTTGTGATATCTTCCCGTGAGTCCCTGATCTTGATCGTACACATTTGCGTGCATGATTAGTGTACGATTGGATCGGGGGCGTCACAAGTTGGTATCAGAGCCGACTGCCTGTAGGAATCCCCCTTCCACACTCCTTGGCCGAAGTCGAGTCTAGACGTTGCAAAAACTTTTACTAACATGGCTGTGTGGCCCATGGGCCCACGTCGCCATCGGGTGGTAGTAGGATCTTTTACTCCTCGACCTATACTCTGGGACTCTGATCTCTCTACTATTCGGGTTAAATGAATTTGCTAACTCTAAGATTAGGATCTCGTGATCGCATCCACCCGAAGAGCCCCTTATTGCAGAGGATCGCCTGCTACATCAGAAGATTCCGAAGATACTCTCTGATGTTCTCTCGAGACTTGTGCCCATCACTTTGGCTATTCCTGACCACCGATAAATCCGTATGGATAACTACTTACACTTGCCATTCATACGATCATCCCCCATTGATCTTGTTATTACAAGATACCCCGAAGTTTCTCTATTGTTCCGAGAATACTTTGTGCCTACTGCCTAGCAGTTCTTTGCCACATGAATACCCCTTCGAATAAATCCTCGCACTTGTCGAGTATCCGCTCATCCCCAGTTGTTCATGTGTTTCACAAAAGTCTTGAAATAATATTCGATCTTCCGAAAATCCTTTGGGGCCTTTGGCTCTTGAAATTCTTGATTGCTTGCATTATGGATAATCCCATAAGTCTCGTAGTCATATTGACATTCCTTGTCATTACCATTTTGAGTCTGTTGACTCAATATGTTTGCGAATACACGCAATCATCATTGATCCTTATAAATTACTTTTCCGGCTGAGCTGCCATTCTTTTTACTGGAATTGGTTCTCAACCAATCCAATTGTCTTTGATTGTACCCTACGGCTATTCAACTTATCCACCCCTAATCAGAGCATTGCTTCTGATCCCTTGATTTGGAAATCATAATTCCTTTGCATTTGACAATTGAGTTAGTCAGTTGTTTCTATAATCTGCTTCCTCTAGTTGAGTACCGATGCTCACGTCAGATCCCTTGTGGACCACCAGCTCCTTTGTTGGATTTTATCTGACAACGCCCTTCATATTCAATAAACTTGTGAGCCTTTTTCTCGGATACATAATGCCTTTGGTAAATTGTATCGTCTGCTTTCTCAACCATGCTCTGCCTTCGAGTTTGAGTTAATTACTTCTAAAAGATTCTGGTATAGGATTCTAAGATGCCCCGATGGGTTGAACCTATGCCTTCCTTAATATGTGTGAACTCGAAAGTTTTCACGAGTCGTACTCTTCTGGTATTTTGCCAGATAAAATTTCAACGTTATAACTTCATCGAAAACGAGAAGTGAATGAAAGGGTATGCATTGGAGAAGTGGGAGTCGACCTTGAACTTTGTGTTCATGCCCATGGACACGATGTATATCCTATCATGGAAGCTTCTTGTAACAATAACTATTTCCTTGATAACTAACATATGGTATCTGTGAATTGATCCCTTGCAACCGTGGTTCCGACCATGATTGTTCTTCTTGAGCTCATTTCTCGGACAACTTAAAACAATTGTCTCCTATGGATCAATACCCCAGTCCAAGCTCTATTTTGATCTGTCGTCGAGTATTACCCCCTGGTATCTCGAGATTATCATGGAACTGCATAACTTCTTATGAGTTCTTCATCAAGTGCTACGTTCCCACTGATTCCAATTTTTCACGGGCTCTGAATTACTAAACACTCAAAGACACCAATATCTGAACCGAGTCCACACTACGGTTCAACAACCCTTCGGTAAGCTTCTATAAGTACGAGTTTGTACCCGATCACATCATTCCTAGCCTGATCGGCTATATCATTAACATGCTAAATTTTAACTGTGCTACCGGGTCCTTCTCCTCGGAGCACAAAATTCGATGGTGAGCTAATCTTACAATCGATCTTCCTCGTCATACTGTTGGTTCTTGGACAGCAAGCTTGATTTCGAGTTTGTGTCCTACCCGTGGTTCCAATAACCTTCCGCTTCATTATTCCTTTGACTTGATGTCATCACTGATTGAATACATCTTCATGAAATCTCTCGACAAATGCGTCGTGATCATCATCAACCTTATGAGCTCTTCCAGGATATCAATTGAGTTCATGATGAGAAATACCATCCTTGCACCTGATGATTTGTGTTACCTTTGACCACTTATTTGCCCTCCGTTCAACACAAACTTGTTCGTGTTTTGAGTTATACCTTGAGATCCCTACTATCCAGCATTTGTTCTTTCTTACCTTGGAGTATTACCATCTTTTAGTATCAAGGATGTTGTGAGGACTGCTCCACCTCTTAAAGAGTTCTTGGTACAGTGATACTACTCACCATCACCACTCTTTCATGGTCCTCATGTTGATTCCAACCGGGGTACCAACAAGTGAACGGTGCTGTTTGGATCCTGCACTCCTAGCAACCCTATTGCTTTGAAGTTAATAGTCGGCCGTTCATTCTTAGTCTATTGATTATTGAATCACCATTCCGACATTGGTCGTGCAACCCAACCTGTATTTCGGGCGCACCGTTCAACCAATGTTTAATTATGTATGTTTTCCTCGAGCATATCCCATTTTATTGTTTAATCTGACAGATGTTATCCCCTTATCCACATAATTGTGGAGATCCATCTTTTGGATACCTCGTTGAATTATCGCTGAGTCCATCAGCCACCTCATCATCCTCTCCTTGGGTTAATGATGAACTCTTGTTAACGGAAATCACTTCTTAGTTCATTTCCCGAGAATCTTACAGTGTCATCCCGTCAATTTGTGTTGCACCTTTCTTCTCGGGCATCCTGAGCCTGAGGTATCCTGACACCCATCATATCTGAATCTCCATCAGATATGGTGGTTGGAACATATTTTCAAGAGTTATAACGTTGGTCCTTTGATGACCTGGTAACATGATGTCATGCCTAGCACCCCCCCCC
>NC_041386.1:316428828-316453166 GCF_002162155.2 Triticum dicoccoides | reverse complement strand
GTCTCCCCGCGCGTCGACCCCGCCACCGAATCGCCGAGGGCCGCCCCTCCCGGCCTCCTCCCCGCAGCACACGACACCCGAAACCCTATCCCGTTCCCCACTCGCTCCCACCCCCCCTCTCCCGATCCGATCTGGATCGGGATCGACCCCCGACGCTGGCGATCTCCCCGTCTCCGCCCTGGATCGCCGTTGCCTGCTGTCGTCATGGCCTCCTCGCCCCTCCTCTCCGTCGCCAAACCGCCTCCCAGCGCCACGGTGTCGCCCCGTCGTCCTCGTCTCCTCCTCGCCTCGATGCCGCGCGGGACGCCTCCGCCACGGCCACCTCGTCGTCACCCCGTCGCTCGCCCCAAACCCTGTCGATGCCGTGCTGCCGCCCGAAGGCCTCACCGTCGCCGGACCACCCTGCCGTCGCTGCTCGTCGCCATGAACTCCTCCGCCCCGTCGCGCCAGCCCCGACTCCTCGAGCAGGCTTTGCTCAACTACAGGGCTCGGTGAGCCCCGTCCTCCCTCTCTCTCCCTCGTTCTCTGACGCCGGCGCCATCCACCGCGTACCGACCGCGCTCGGCCCTGCGCCTCGCCATGGTCCTCCGCCCCCTTTGCACACCCCCACTGCCGTCCCACGACCGCTGCGACTTACCGCCCGTCCGCGCTCACCGCGGCCCCGCATCCGTCCCACGGCCACCCCTGCCGGCCACCGCCCCACCGCCCTGGCCGGCGCCCCACTACGACCCCGGTTGGCCCCGCTGCGCCTTCGGTCGGCCCTCTGTCGATCTGGGCGAGCGCCGTATCGGGCTGGCGCCCAGCGCCCGTCGCCCGCACCCGTTTGGCCCCTGGGGCCTATGACAGATGGGCCCCATGCCCATAATGTTTTATAAAAAAAAGGAATTAAAAATAAAAATAAAAAATAAAAAAATGATTTAATAAAATTAATTATTAATTAATTAATTATCTAATGAATTAATTAAGTTAATTAATCCTGATTAGATTAACCTAATCACTAATTAAACTAAACAGTTAATTAAGCTAACTAATTAACCTAAACCCTAATTAACCTAAATAGAGGATGACAGGTGGGTCCCCCTGGACCCACATGTCAGGTTGACCAAGTCAACTCTGTTGACTGCTGATGTCAGCATGACATCATGCTGATGTCATAATTCCATTTTCGAATTAAATTAAATAATTAATTAAATTCCAGAAATTAAATAAATCTTTAGAAAATCATATCTTTTAATCCGTAATCCGGATTAAAATATTTTCAACATGAAAGTTGCTCAGATCGACGAGACGATTCCGGATACGCAGCCTGTTCGTCCACCACACACCCCTAACATATCAAACTCGCAACTTTCCCCCTCCAGTTCCTCTGCCCGAAAACACGGAACCCCGGGAATACTTTCCCGGATGTTTTCCCCCCTTCACCGGTATCACCTACTACCGTGTTAGGGCACACCGAACACCGCGTATTGCCTTGTTATATTTTGTGATGCTTTGTTTGCTCTGTATTTATTATTTCTTCCCCCTCTTCTCTCCGGTAGACTACGAGACCGACGCTGCTACTGACCAGTTCGACTACGGAGTTGACGACCCCTCTCTCTCTTGCCAGAGCAACCAGGCAAGCCCCCCCTTTGATCACCAGATATCGCCTACTCTTCTCTATACTGCTTGCATTAGAGTAGTGTAGCATGTTACTGCTTTCCGTTAATCCTATTCTGATGCATAGCCTATCATTGCTGCTACAGTCATTGATACCTTACCCGCAATCCTAAATGCTTAGTATAGGATGCTAGTGTTCCATCAGTGGCCCTACACTCTTGTCCGTCTGCCATGCTATACTACTGGGCTGTGATCACTTCGGGAGGTGATCACGGGCATATACTATATACTTTACACTGTTACATTACCTGTGATACTGTTCGGAGTTGGGGCTGAAGGGGCAGGTGGCTCCATCCCGGTAGAGGTGGGCCTGGGTTCCCGACGGCCCCGACTGTTACTTGGTGGCGGAGCGACAGGGCAGGTTGAGACCACCTAGGAGACAGGTGGGCCTGGCCCTGTTCGGCGTTCGCGGATACTTGACACGCTTAACGAGATCTTGGTATTTGATCTGAGTTGGCTATGAGCCTATACGCACTAACCATCTACGCGGGAGTAGTTATGGGTATCCCGACGTCGTGGTATCAGCCGAAGCACTTCAGGCGTCAGCGACGGAGCGGCGCGCGCCGAATTGGACTGGAACGCCACTAGGCTAGGTCTGCTTTCGGCCGCCCACGCAACGTGCAGGTGTGCTCAGGGCGATGGGCCCAGACCCCTGCGCGCTTAGGTTTAGACCGGCGTGCTGGCCTCTCTGTTGTGCCTAGGTGGGGCTGCGACGTGTTGATCTTCCGAGGCCGGGCATGACCCAGGAAAGTGTGTCCGGCCAAATGGGATCAAGCGTGCTGGGTAAGTTGGTGCACCCCTGCAGGGAAGTTAATCTATTCGAATAGCCGTGATCTTCGGTAACAGGACGACTTGGAGTGTACCTTGACCTTATGACAACTAGAACCGGATACTTAATAAAACACACCCTTCCAAGTGCCAGATACAACCCGGTGATCGCTTTTCTACAGGGCGACGAGGAGAGGATCGCCGGGTAGGATTATGCTATGCGATGCTACTGGAGATGCTACTGGAGATGCTACTTGGAGATGCTACTTGGAGATGCTATTTGGAGGACTTCAGTCTACTCTCTTCTACATGCTGCAAGACGGAGGCTGCCAGAAGCGTAGTCTTCGACAGGATTAGCTATCCCCCTTTTATTCTGGCATTCTGCAGTTCAGTCCACCGATATGACCCTTTACACATATACCCATGCATATGTAGTGTAGCTCCTTGCTTGCGAGTACTTTGGATGAGTACTCACGGTTGCTTTTCTCCCTCTTTTCCCCCTTTCCATTCTACCTGGTTGTCGCAACCAGATGCTGGAGCCCTAGAGCCAGACGACTACTACCCCGGAGGTGCCTACTACTGCGTGCAGCCCGCTGACGACGACCTGGAGTAGTTTAGGAGGATCCCAGGCAGGAGGCCTGCGCCTCTTTCGATCTGTATCCCAGTTTGTGCTAGCCTTCTTAAGGCAAACTTGTTTAACTTATGTCTGTACTCAGATATTGTTGCTTCCGCTGACTCGTCTATGATCGAGCACTTGTATTCGAGCCCTCGAGGCCCCTGGCTTGTATTATGATGCTTGTATGACTTATTTTATTTGTAGAGTTGTGTTGTGATATCTTCCCGTGAGTCCCTGATCTTGATCGTACACATTTGCGTGCATGATTAGTGTACGATTGGATCGGGGGCATCACACTTTTCTAAAAAATTGAGTGGGCCTAGTCTGAACTATTCTACTTATGATAAAGAATTATATGCTCTTGTTCGGACCTTAGAAACATGGCAACATTATTTATGGCCCAAGGAATTTGTTATACATTCTGATCATGAATCTTTGAAACACATTAAAAGTCAAGCGAAACTGAACCGTAGACATGCTAAATGGGTTGAATTCATTGAGACTTTCCCTTATGTCATTAAACACAAGAAGGGTAAAGAAAATGTTATTGCTGATGCCTTGTCTCGTCGTTATACTATGCTTTCACAACTTGACTTTAAAATATTTGGTTTGGAGACCATCAAAGATCAATATGTTCATGATGCTGAATTTAAAGATGTATTGCAAAATTGTAAGGAAGGGAGAACTTGGAACAAGTTTGTTCTTAACGATGGATTTGTGTTTCGTGCTAACAAGCTATGCATTCCAGTTAGCTCCGTTCGTCTTTTGTTGTTGCTGGAGGCGCATGGAGGAGGATTAATGGGACACTTTGGCGTCAAGAAGACGGAGGATATACTTGCTACACATTTCTTTTGGCCAAAGATGAGACGGGATGTTGAGCTTTTTGTTGCTCGCTGCACTACATGTCAAAGAGCTAAGTCACGACTCAATCCTCATGGTTTATATATGCCTTTGCCTGTACCTAGTGTTCCTTGGGAGGATATATCTATGGATTTTGTTTTAGGTTTACCTCGAACAAAGAAGGGGAGGGATAGCATATTTTTTGTCGTGGATAGGTTCTCGAAAATGGCACACTTTATACCATGTCATAAAAGCGATGATGCTGTTAATGTTGCTGATTTGTTCTTTCGTGAAATTATTCGCTTACATGGTGTGCCAAATACTATTGTTTTAGATCGTGATACTAAATTTCTTAGCCACTTTTGGAGATGTTTATGGGCTAAGTTGGGGACTAAGCTGCTTTTTAGTACTACTTGTCACCCCCAAACTGATGGACAAACTGAAGTAGTCAATAGAACATTGTCTACTATGCTTAGGGCTGTTTTGAAGAATAACAAGAAAATGTGGGAAGAATGCTTGCCTCATATTGAATTTGCTTATAATCGTTCATTGCATTCTACTACTAAGATGTGCCCTTTTGAAATTGTGTATGGTTTCCTACCTCGTGCACCTATTGATTTGTTGCCTCTTCCATCTTGATCAGGACATCAATACAATTGTTACACCCACAGCCCCTGCTGCTATAAATACTGGACCAATTACTAGAGCTCGTGCACGCCAACTAAATTACCAGGTACTTTCGTTTCTTGGTAATGATTCTAATGTTCATGAGAATATGATGCTGCCTAAATTGGATACATTTGTTTTGCTTACAAATGAAGGGCCTAGCTTGGAGAAGGATGAACATTGGATTAAGAACAAGCATGGAGATGATGGCATGCGCAAGGGGAACAAGAACGGAGTTACAAGTGATGATTTCAGGACTTTGAAGCCACCATAATGGGTGCATGAAGCCTTGGACGAAATATACAAGATGCCACTTCATAAATTTCGTCCCGAGGCTATTATAGGTGCTGCGTCACCTTATTATTGGGCCAGGCCCATGTAATTTCGAAATACATAAGTATAGGCTATTTTTAGAGTCCGTATGTGTGGGGAAACAAGAGATAGGGTTGATTTCGGACCCCTCCACCAAGGGTCACGAAATTCCCCCCTCTTCCTCCATATATACAGCCCTTAGGGCATCGTTTAGACTTTGGGTTTTGTTTAGATTAAAAGTTCCATAGCTGCAACTTCGCGTACTTCGTTTGTGTTCAACGACCAAACAAAGGCGTCACAGAACCCCACCTTGATCAATAAAGCTTTCATCTTATATTCGCAATATCCAGATTGCAATATCAGTTTTTTGCTTGTTCTTCGTTTGCTCGCAGGAAACAGACCCTCGTGGTCAGGTTGATCGTGCTCCGGCGTGGTCAATAACCTCTCGGAGTTGGTTTAGCGATTGCTAAGGCGCGACGTCCTCGCACGTTCGTAGTCGGATCGTCAAAGTCGACTACCACCAAAGCGATATCCATCATCTCATCGAAAGACGGGTCACCTTTGCCTCTATCAAGTGGTATCAGATTTCCAGGTTGCTCGGTGAGATTTTACAGTTTTTCGTAGTTTAGATCGAGTCTGTTCTTCATACCTACAGGCCACGAAAAAGCCACAAAAAAATTAGGGTTAGTTCATCATATCCGAACCAATCTGAGCCTTTGCAAAATCTTTTTAGGGTTTTGCTTTGTTGAATTTGCGGTTGCATCGTCGTGTCTAGTTGCTGGTCTTAGAGTCTAGTCTTTTAGAGTTTCGAGTTCTGGTCATAAGTTGTCACGCCGCCGCCGCACCATCATCATCGCCCCTGCCATCTACCACCGCCGCTTATCCACCACCGCTGCCATCTACTACCATATATCCACCACCAATCCGAGTTCTGGTCATAAGTTGTCACGCCGCCACCGCACCATCATCATCGCCCCTGTCACCTACCACCACCGCTCCGAATCCATATCCATATACCACCACCAATCCGTATCCATATACCACCACCGATCCATATCCATATATTACCACCGCTGCCATATACCACAACCGCTGCCATATACCACCACCATATATCCACCACCAATCCGAGTTCCTTGCATATTAGGTGTGTTTTTGAGATCCATCTAGATTCCGATTCGTGTTTCCTTGCCGGAGTAGGTTTCGGAAAGAAAAAAAAAGAGTCCGGAAACCACCCTCCGTTTAGGCCCAAAATTTTTCAAAAACGCATTTTTCGAAAAAAAATTCTGGCTATCCTATTTTTAGGTGTTTCTGAGTGTTTTGAGACAGGTGCCATTATTGGAAGTTTTTTTGACCCGTTTCCAGTTTTTGGGTCCGGGCAGTCAAAAAAACGGAAAAAAAATTGGTCGAAAAAATTTCGTGCCCATCCTGTCAGTTTGACATAGGAAGAGTTTTGAGACACTCGCCATTATAGTGATTTTTCGAAAAAAAAAGCAGCGCAAAAAAAACAGCGCAAAAAAAAGGAGCGAAAAAAAATCTAGAGTGTGCTTTTTCCCTTGTTTACGTGCCGCGCCGTGATTTTGTCGGTGTTCTAGGCTCGCGTCTCTAGCACAGTCTAGGCTAGGACCAGCACAGTACCGTCGTTGAGCGTTTATTCAACTTTGCATCTCTGAATTGATTATTGCTGACCCTTTTTGCTACCATATTATAAGCCTTCCCAGCTCCACATACATCTACGTCGTGCGTTTGACTCTCCCTGGTAATCGCTCTATCCAAGCTTTGAGAGTTTTTGACTACAACGGTTGCCGATCACCGCCTGCTGCTGGGTAAGAACTGGTAAGAATTTGAGATTTGCTTGACGGATTTGTGACACCCACCACCACCTCTTGTTAGTAGTCTGTAGGATCATATTCTTGTGTGTTTCTATTGCTGCTAACCATGCCAGGATCAGAAGCCGACGAGACTGACTGGGAGAACATGACGAATAAGGATTTGCATGATAAATTTCAGCAAATGATGAGTGGACAGGTGCAAGATGTGCTAAACAGATTTGAAGAGGCCATGGAGAAGATAGATGGCATGGAGAAGACGTTCGAAACAAAGCTCGATAACAAGTTTAATGAATTGCTCGCGCGTCTTCCACCACCACCACCCGCTGCACCTAACGCACCTCACCAACAACAACAACAGCGACTACCTCCACGTCGCGAAACAGATCTCCGCCGAGCGAGCCGTGTTCCTCTTGCGTTTGGCCAAACTGTTGGTGCTGCTGTTGATACTTCTGTGGCTCCTGCTGCTGATGCGGAGGAGGATGATTATGTGGGAGATTACGAGGATGAGGTTGCTCAAAATTAGAACTACGTGCAACCACCTGCACCACAACCACCAGGTCGTCCACATGCAAATAATCACAATGGTAGGGCTTTCCCTCAGGTACGAGATCATGACCATCTTCCTAAACTGAAATTGAATATTCCACCTTTCGAGGGTAGATATGTTCCTGATATATATCTTACTTGGGAGTTAGAAACTGAACAACGATTTACATGTTTACAATATCCCGAGGAGAGACAGGTTGCCGCTGCTGTTTGTGCTTTCACTAGTTTTGCATGTGTATGGTGGTCTGAACATTGTAGATTATATCCTATTCCAACTACTTAGGCTGCTTTGAAAACTGCTATGCGTACTCGTTGGGTTCTACCATATTATCAACGTGAATTGCTTCAGAAATTACAGCGCTTAAGACAAGGAAAAAATTCTGTAGAAGAATATTATCAGGAATTACAAAATGGCATGATTAGATGTGGTATTGTTGAGGAGAATGAAGCTATGCTTGCACGTTTTCTGGGTGGATTAAATAGAGAGATTCAGACCATTCTAGACTATAAGGAGTATACTAATATCACTCGTTTATTCCATCTTGCTTGTAAAGCTGAACGTGAAGTGCAGGATCGACAAGCATTGGCGCGAACTAACTTTTCTGCAGGCCGACCTTCATCATGGACACCGCGTGCACCTTCTACTTCAACTGCACCAGCACCTCAATCAGGTGTCTCCTCCAGTCGTGATACAAGAAAACAAACACAACCACCATTATCTGCCAAGAGCGCACCTGCTGGGCCTGCACAGAGTTCTGCTTCTTCCATGGCATCAACAGGGCATACAAGTGATATTATTTGTCGTCGTTGTAAGGGAGGAGGTCATTATGCGAGAGAATGCAAATCTCCACGTGTGATGATTGCTACCGCGGATGGTGGATATGAGTCCGCTAGTGACTATGATGAGGAGACTTTGGCTCTTATTACACGTGAAGAACATGGTGGAGATGATTCTGATCATGAGACGCAATAAATGGCTCCAGAAGACGCTGACAGGTATGAATGTTTAGTTGCTCAACGTGTTTTGAGTGTGCAGGTCACACAAGCTGAGCAAAATCAGAGGCACAATTTGTTCCATACCAAGGGAGTTGTGAAAGAACGTTCTGTGCGCGTCATCATAGATGGAGGGAGCTGCAACAACTTGGCTAGCATGGAGATGGTGGAGAAGCTTTCTCTCACCACAAGACCACATCCACATCCTTACTACATCCAATGGTTCAACAACAGCGGCAAGGTTAAGGTAACACGTACTGTTCGTGTGCATTTTAGTATCTCTACATATGCTGATTATGTTGATTGTGATGTGGTACCTATGCAAACATGTTCCTTATTACTTTGTAGACCATGTCAATTTGATGAAAATTCTGTACACCATGGTAGAAACAATCACTATACTCTTGTTCATAAGGATAAAAATATTACTTTGCTCCCTATGACTCCTGATTCCATTTTGAAAGATGATATTAATAGAGCTAATAAAGCAAAACAGGAGACGAATAAGAGTGAAAATCAGATTGTGGCAAAAGAATTTGAGCAACAAATGAAGCCTAATAATAAACCATCTAGTGTTGCTTCTGAAATTAAATTGAAAAGTGCATGTTTATTTGCCACCAAATCTGATATTGATGAGCTAGATTTCAGCAAATCTGTTTGCTATGCTTTTGTGTGCAAAGAGGCATTATTTTCATTCGAGGACATGCCTTCCTCTTTGCCTCCTGCTGTCACTAACATTTTGCAGGAGTTCGCTGACGTCTTTCCACGAGACGTGCCACCGGGATTACCGCCTATTCGAGGGATTGAGCATCAGATTGACTTAATTCCCGGTGCTTCACTGCCAAACTGTGCACCATACCGTACCAATCCAGAGGAGACGAAGGAGATTATGCATCAAGTACAAGAGCTTCTCGACAAAGGTTATATACGCGAATCCCTTAGTCCTTGTGCTGTTCCTATTATTCTAGTGCCGAAAAAGGATGGTACATCACGTATGTGTGTTGATTGTAGAGGCATTAATAATATTACTATTCGTTATCGTCATCCTATTCCTAGGCTAGATGATATGCTTGATGAATTGAGTGGCTCTACAATATTCTCCAAAGTTGATTTGCGTAGTGGATACCATCAAATTCGTATGAAATTGGGAGATGAATGGAAAACAGCATTCAAAACTAAGTTTGGATTATATGAGTGGTTAGTCATGCCTTTTGGGTTAACTAATGCACCTAGTACTTTCATGAGATTAATGAACGAATTTTACGTGCTTTCATTGGACGATTTGTGGTAGTTTACTTTGATGACATATTGATTTATAGCAGATCTTTGGAAGAACATTTGGAACATTTACGTGCTGTTTTTATTGCTCTACGTGATGCACGTTTGTTTGGTAACCATGGGAAGTGCACCTTTTGCACCGACCGAGTATCTTTTCTTGGCTATGTTGTTACTCCATAGGGAATTGAAGTTGATAAAGCCAAGATTGAAGCTATTGAGAGTTGGCCGCAACCCAAAACGGTCACACAAGTGAGGAGTTTTCTTGGCCTCGCTGGATTCTATAGGCGTTTTGTGAGAGATTTCAGCACCATTGCTGCACCTCTCAATGAGCTTACAAAGAAAGATGTGCCTTTTCTTTGGGGTACCGCACAGGAAGAAGCCTTCTCGGTATTGAAAGATAAGTTGACACATGCTCCTTTACTCCAACTTCCTGATTTTAATAAGACTTTTGAGCATGAATGTGATGCCAGTGGAATTGGATTAGGCGGTGTGTTATTACAAGATGGCAAACCTGTTGCATACTTTTCTGAAAAATTGAGTGGGCCTAGTCTGAATTATTCTACTTATGATAAAGAATTATATGCTCTTGTTCGGACTTTAGAAACATGGCAACATTATTTATGGCCCAAAGAATTTGTTATACATTCTGATCATGAATCTTTGAAACATATTAAAAGTCAAGCTAAAATGAATCGTAGACATGCTAAATGGGTTGAATTCATTGAGACTTTCCCTTATGTCATTAAACACAAGAAGGGAAAAGAAAATGTTATTGCTGATGCATTGTCTCGTCGCTATACTATGCTTTCACAACTTGACTTCAAAATATTTGGTTTGGAGACCATCAAAGATCAATATGTGCATGATGCTGATTTTAAAGATGTAATGCAGAAATGTAAAGAAGGAAGAATGTGGAACAAGTTTGTTGTTAACGATGGATTTGTGTTTCGTGCTAACAAGCTATGCATTCCAGCTAGCTCCGTTCGTCTTTTGTTGTTGCAGGAGGCGCATGGAGGAGGATTAATGGGACACTTTGGCGTGAAGAAGACGGAGGACGTACTTGCTACACATTTCTTTTGGCCAAAGATGAGACTGGATGTTGAGCGTTTTATTGCTCGCTGCACTACATGTCAAAAAGCTAAGTCACGACTCAATCCTCATGGTTTATATATGCCTTTGCCTGTACCTAGTGTTCCTTGGGAGGATATATCTATGGACTTTGTTTTAGGTTTACCTCGAACAAAGAAGGGGAGGGATAGCATATTTGTTGTCGTGGATAGATTCTCGAAAATGGCACACTTTATACCATGTCATAAAAGCGATGATGCTGTTAATGTTGCTGATTTGTTCTTTCGTGAAATTATTCGCTTGCATGGTGTGCCAAATACTATTGTTTCAGATCATGATACTAAATTTCTTAGCCACTTTTGGAGATGTTTATGGGCTAAGTTGGGGACTAAACTGCTTTTTAGTACTACTTGTCACCCCAAACTGATGGACAAACTGAAGTAGTCAATAGAATGTTGTCTACTATGCTTAGGGCTGTTTTGAAGAATAATAAGAAAATGTGGGAGGAATGCTTGCCTCATATTGAATTTGCTTATAATAGTTCATTGCATTCTACTACTAAGATGTGCCCTTTTGAAGTTGTGTATGGTTTCCTACCTCGTGCACCTATTGATTTGTTGCCTCTTCCATCTTCGGAGAAGGTTAATTTTGATGCTAAACAACGTGCTGAATTGATTTTAAAAATGCATGAGTTAACTAAGGAAAACATTGAGCGTATGAATGCTAAATATAAACTTGCTGGAGATAAGGGTAGAAAACATGTTGTGTTTGCACCTGGAGATCTTGTTTGGTTACATTTGCGTAAGGATAGATTTCCGGATTTGCGCAAATCAAAGTTAATGCCACGTGCTGATGGTCCCTTTAAGGTGTTAGAGAAAATAAATGATAATGCATATAAACTTGAGCTGCCTACAGATTTTGGGGTTAGTCCCACTTTTAACATTGCAGATTTGAAGCCTTATTTGGGTGAGGAAGATGAACTTCCGTCGAGGACGACTTTATTTCAAGAAGGGGAGGATGATGAGAACATCAATACAATTGTTACACCCACAGCCCCTGCTGCTATAAATACTGGACCAATTACTAGAGCTCGCGCACGCCAACTAAATTACCAGGTACTTCCGTTTCTTGGTAATGATTCTAATGTTCATGAGAATATGATGCTGCCTAAATTGGATACATTTGTTTTGCTTACAAATGAAGGGCCTAGCTTGGAGAAGGATGAACATTGGATTAAGAACAAGCATGGAGATGATGGCATGCGCAAGGGGAACAAGAACGGAGTTACAAGTGATGATTTCAGGACTTTGAAGCCACCATAATGGGTGCATGAAGCCTTGGACGAAATATACAAGATGCCACTTCATAAATTTCGTCCCGAGGCTATTATAGGTGCTGCGTCACCTTATTATTGGGCCAGGCCCATGTAATTTCGAAATACATAAGTATAGGCTATTTTTAGAGTCCGTATGTGTGGGGAAACAAGAGATAGGGTTGCTTTCGGACCCCTCCACCAAGGGTCACGAAATTCCCCCCTCTTCCTCCATATATACAGCCCATAGGGCATCGTTTAGACTTTGGGTTTTGTTTAGATTAAAAGTTCGCCATAGCTGCAACTTCGCGTACTTCGTTTGTGTTCAACGACCAGACAAAGGCGTCACAGAACCCCACGTTGATCAATAAAGCTTTCATCTTATATTCGCAATATACAGATTGCAATCTCAGTTTCTTGCTTGTTCTTCGTTTGCTTGCAGGAAACAGACCCTCGTGGTCAGGTTGATCGTGCTCCGGCGTGGTCAATAACCTCTCGGAGTTGGTTTAGCGATTGCTAAGGCGCGACGTCCTCGCACGTTCGTAGTCGGATCGTCAAAGTCGACTACCACCAAAGCGATATCCATCATCTCATCGAAAGACGGGTCACCTTTGCCTCTATCACATCTTCAGAGAAGGTTAATTTTGATGCTAAAGAACGTTCTGAATTGATTTTAAAAATGCATGAGTTAACTAAGGAAAACATTGAGCGTATGAATGCTAAATATAAACTTGCTGGAGATAAGGGTAGAACACATGTTGTGTTTGCGCCTGGAGATCTTGTTTGGTTACATTTGCGTAAAGATAGATTTCCTAATCTGCGCAAATCAAAGCTAATGCCACGTGCTGATGGTCCTTTTAAGGTGTTAGAGAAAATAAATGATAATGCATATAAACTTGAGCTACCTGTAGATTTTGGGGTTAGTCCCACTTTAACATTGCAGATTTGAAGCCTTATTTGGGTGAGCAAGATGCGCTTCTGATAGAGGCAAAGGTGTCCCGTCTTTCAATGAGATGGTGGATTTCGCTTTGGTGGAAGTCGACTTTGACGATCCGACTACGAACGTGCGAGGACGTCGCGCCTTAGCAATCGCTAAACCAACTCCGAGAGGTTATTGACCACGCCGGAGCACGATCAACCTGACCACGAGGGTCTGTTTCCTGCGAGCAAACGAAGATCAAGAAAGAAACTAAGATTGCAATCTGGATATTGCGAATATAAGATGAAAGCTTTATTGATCAAGGTGGGGTTCTGTGACGCCTTTGTCTGGTCGTTGAACACAAACGAAGTACGCGAAGTTGCAGCTATGGCGAACTTTTAATCTAAACAAAACCCAAAGTCTAAACGATGCCCTAAGGGCTGTATATATGGAGGAAGAGGGGGGAATTTCGTGGCCCTTGGTGGAGGAGTCCGAAATCAACCCTATCTCTTGTTTTCCCACACATACGGACTCTAAAAATAGCCTATACTTATGTATTTCGAAATTACATGGGCCTGGCCCAATAATAAGGTGACGCAGCACCTAAAATAGCCTCGGGACGAAATTTATGAAGTGGCATCTTGTATATTTCGTCCAAGGCTTCATGCACCCATTATGGTGGCTTCAAAGTCCTGAAATCATCACTTGTAAGTCCGTTCTTGTTCCCCTTGCGCATGCCATCATCTCCATGCTTGTTCTTGCTCCAATGTTCATCCTTCTCCAAGCTAGGCCCTTCATTTGTAAGCAAAACAAATGTATCCAATTTAGGCAGCATCATATTCTCATGAACATTAGAATCATTACCAAGAAACGAAAGTACCTGGTAATTTAGTTGGCGTGCACGAGCTCTAGTAATTGGTCCAGTATGTATAGCAGCAGGGGCTGTGGGTGTAACAATTGTATTGATGTCCTCATCAAAACGGAGCGTGGCTACCCGACTTTTTTTTCCGAAACCTACTCCGGCAAGGAAACACGAATCGGAAACTAGATGGATCTCGAAAACAACCCTAATAAGCAAGGAACTCGGATTGGTGGTGGATATATGGTGGTGGTATATGGCAGCGGTGGTGGTAGCGGTGGTAGTATATGGATATGGATCGGTGGTGGTATATGGACACGGATTGGTGGTGGTATATGGATACGGATTCGGAGCGGTGGTGGTAGATGGCAGGGGCGATGATGATGGTGCGGCGGCGGCGTGACAACTTATGACCAGAACTCGAAACTCTAAAAGACTAGACTCTAAGACCAGCAACTAGACACGACGATGCAACCGCAAATTCAACAAAGCAAAAACCCTAAAAAGATTATGCAAAGGCTCAGATTGGTTCGGATATGATGAACTAACCCTAATTTTTTTGTGGCTTTTTCGTGGACTGTAGGTATGAAGAACAGACTCGATCTAAACTACGAAAAACTGTAAAATCTCACCGAGCAACCTGGAAATCTGATACCACTTGATAGAGGCAAAGGTGTCCCGTCTTTCGATGAGATGGTGGATTTCGCTTTGGTGGAAGTCGACTTTGACGATCCGACTACGAACGTGCGAGGACGTCGCGCCTTAGCAATCGCTAAACCAACTCCGAGAGGTTATTGACCACGCCGGAGCACGATCAACCTGACCACGAGGGTCTGTTTCCTGCGAGCAAACGAAGAACAAGCAAGAAACTGAGATTGCAATCTGGATATTGCGAATATAAGATGAAAGCTTTATTGATCAAGGTGGGGTTCTGTGACGCCTTTGTCTGGTCGTTGAACACAAACGAAGTACGCGAAGTTGCAGCTATGGCGAACTTTTAATCTAAACAAAACCCAAGGTCTAAACGATGCCCTAAGGGTTGTATATATGGAGGAAGAGGGGGTGGATTTCGTGGCCCTTGGTGGAGGGGTCCGAAATCAACCCTATCTCTTGTTTCCCCACACATACGGACTCTAAAAATAGCCTATACTTATGTATTTCGAAATTACATGGGCCTGGCCCAATAATAAGGTGACGCAGCACCTAAAATAGCCTCGGGACGAAATTTATGAAGTGGCATCTTGTATATTTCGTCCAAGGCTTCATGCACACATTATGGTGGCTTCAAAGTCCTGAAATCATCACTTGTAACTCCGTTCTTGTTCCCCTTGCGCATGCCATCATCTCCATGCTTGTTCTTGCTCCAATGTTCATCCTTCTCCAAGCTAGGCCCTTCATTTGTAAGCAAAACAAATGTATCCAATTTAGGCAGCATCATATTCTCATGAACATTAGAATCATTACCAAGAAACGAAAGTACCTGATAATTTAGTTGGCGTGCACGAGCTCTAGTAATTGGTCCAGTATGTATAGCAGCAGGGGCTGTGGGTGTAACAATTGTATTGATGTCCTCATCAGCTTGTTAGAACGAAACACAAATCCATCGTTAACGACAAACTTGTTCCACATTCTTCCTTCTTTACAATTCTGCATTAGATCTTTAAAATCAGCATCATGCACATATTGATCTTTGATGGTCTCCAAACCAAATATTTTGAAGTCAAGTTGTGAAAGCATAGTATAGCGACGAGACAATGCATCAGCAATAACATTTTCTTTTCCCTTCTTGTGTTTAATGACATAAGGGAAAGTCTCAATGAATTCAACCCATTTAGCATGTCTACGATTCAGTTTAGCTTGACTTTTAATATGTTTCAAAGATTCATGATCAGAATGTATAACAAACTCTTTGGGCCATAAATAATGTTGCCATGTTTCTAAAGTCCGAACAAGAGCATATAATTCTTTATCATAAGTAGAATAATTCAGACTAGGCCCACTCAATTTTTCAGAAAAGTATGCAACATGTTTGCCATCTTGTAATAACACACCTCCTAATCCAATTCCACTAGCATCACATTCAAGCTCAAAAGTCTTATTAAAATCAGGAAGTTGGAGTAAAGGAGCATGTGTCAACTTATCTTTCAATACCGTGAAGGCTTCTTCCTGTGCGGTACCCCAAAGAAAAGGCACATCCTTCTTTGTAAGCTCGTTGAGAGGTGCAGCAATGGTGCTGAAATCTCTCACAAAACGCCTATAGAATCCAGCGAGGCCAAGAAAACTCCTCACTTGTGTGACCGTTTTGGGCTGCGGCCAACTCTCAATAGCTTCAATCTTGGCTTTGTCAACTTCAATTCCCTGTGGAGTAACAACATAGCCAAGAAAAGATACTCGGTCGGTGCAAAAGGTGCACTTCCCAAGGTTACCAAACAAACGTGCATCACGTAGAGCAATAAAAACAGCACGTAAATGTTCCAAGTGTTCTTCCAAAGATCTTCTATAAATCAGTATATCATCAAAATAGACTACCACAAATCGTCCAATGAAAGCACGTAAAACTTCGTTCATTAGTCTCATGAAAGTACTAGGCGCATTAGTTAACCCAAAAGGCATGACTAACCACTCATATAATCCAAACTTAGTTTTAAATGCTGTTTTCCATTCATCTCCCAATTTCATACGAATTTGATGGTATCCACTACGCAAATCAACTTTGGAGAATATTGTAGAGCCACTCAATTCATCAAGCATATCATCTAGCCTAGGAATAGGATGACGATAACGAATAGTAATATTATTAATGCCTCTACAATCAACACTCATACGTGATGTACCATCCTTTTTCGGCACTAGAATAATAGGAACAGCACAAGGACTAAGGGATTCGCGTATATAACCTTTGTCGAGAAGCTCTTGTACTTGACGCATAATCTCCTTCATCTCCTCTGGATTGGTACGGTATGGTGCACGGTTTGGCAGTGAAGCACCGGGAATTAAGTCAATTAGATGCTCAATCCCTCGAATAGGCGGTAATCCCGGTGGCACGTCTTGTGGAAAGACGTCAGCGAACTCCTGCAAAATGTTAGTGACAGCAGGAGGCAAAGAGGAAGGCACATCCTCGAATGAAAATAATGCCTCTTTGCACACAAAAGCATAGCAAACAGATTTGCTGAAATCTAGCTCATCAATATCAGATTTGGTGGCAAATAAACATGCACTTTTCAATTTAATTTCAGAAGCAACACTAGATGGTTTATTATTAGGCTTCATTTGTTGCTCAAATTCTTTTGCCACAATCTGATTTTCACTCTTATTCGTCTCCTGTTTTGCTTTATTAGCTCTATTAATATCATCTTTCAAAATGGAATCAGGAGTCATAGGAAGCAAAGTAATATTTTTATCCTTATGAACAAGAGTATAGTGATTGTTTCTACCATGGAGTACAGAATTTTTATCAAATTTCCATGGTCTACCAAGTAATAAGGAACATGCTTGCATAGGTACCACATCACAATCAACATAATCAGCATATGTAGAGATACTAAAATGCACACGAACAGTACGTGTTACCTTAACCTTGCCGCTGTTGTTGAACCATTGGATGTAGTAAGGATGTGGATGTGGTCTTGTGGTGAGAGAAAGCTTCTCCACCATCTCCATGCTAGCCAAGTTGTTGCAGCTCCCTCCGTCTATGATGACGCGCACAGAACGTTCCTTCACAACTCCCTTGGTATGGAACAAATTGTGCCTCTGATTTTGCTCAGCTTGTGTGACCTGCACACTCAAAACACGTTGAGCAACTAAACATTCATACCTGTCAGCGTCTTCAGGAGCCATGTATTGCGTCTCATGATCAGAATCATCTCCACCATGGTCTTCACGTGTAATAAGAGCCAAAGTCTCCTCATCATAGTCACTAGCGGACTCATATCCACCATCCGCGGTAGCAATCATCACACGCGGAGATTTGCATTCTCTCGCATAATGACCTCCTCCCTTACAACGACGACAAATAATATCACTTGTGTGCCCTGTTGATGCCATGGAAGAAGAAGAACGCTGTGCAGGCCCCGCAGGTGCGCTCTTGGCAGATAATGGTGGTTGTGCCTGTTTTCTTGTATCACGGCTGGAGGTGGCACCGGATGGAGGTGCTGGTGCAGTTGAAGTAGAAGATGCACGTGGTGTCCATGATGAAGGTCGGCCTGCAGAAAAGTTAGTTCGCCCCAATGCTTGTCGATCCTGCACTTCACGTTCAGCTTTACAAGCAAGATGGAATAAACGAGTGATATTAGTATACTCCTTATAGTCTAGAATGGTCTGAATCTCTCTATGTAATCCACCCAGAAAACGTGCAAGCATAGCTTCATTCTCCTCAACAATACCACATCTAATCATGCCAGTTTGTAATTCCTGATAATATTCTTCTACAGAATTTTTCCCTTGTCTTAAACGCTGCAATTTTTGAAGCAATTCACGTTGATAATATGGTGGAACCCAACGCGTACGCATAGCAGTTTTCAAAGCAGCCCAAGTAGTTGGAATAGGATATAATCTACAATGTTCAGACCACCATACACATGCAAAACTAGTGAAAGCACAAACGGCAGCAGCAACTCGTCTCTCCTCAGGATATTGTAAACATGTAAATCGTTGTTCAGTTTCTAACTCCCAAGTAAGATATATATCAGGAACATATCTACCCTCAAATGATGGAATATTCAATTTCAGTTTAGGAATATGGACATCATCTCGTACCTGAGGTGGTGGTGCAGGCCTACCATTACGAATATATACCTGAGGTCGACCTGCTGGTGGTGGTACAGTTGGCTGCACGTAGTGTTGATTTTGATCAACCTCATCCTCATAATCTCCCACATAATCATCCTCCTCCGCATCAGCAGCAGGAGCCACAGAAGTATCAACAGCAGCACCAACAGTTTGGCCAACGCAAGAGGAACACGACTTGCTCGGCGGAGGTCTGCTTCGCGACGTGGAGGTAGTCGTTGTTGTTGTTGTTGGAGAGGTGCGTTAGGTGCAGCGGGTGGTGGTGGTGGAAGACGCGCGAGCAATTCATTAAACTTGTTATCGAGCTTTGTTTCGAACGTCTTCTCAAGGCCAGTGATCTTCTCCATGGCCTCTTCAAAATTGTTCAACACATCTTGCACCTGTTCAGTCATCATGTGCTGAAACTTATCATGAAGCTCCTTGTTCGATAAGTTCTCCCAGTCAATCTCGTCGGCTTGTGATCCTGGCATGGTTAGCAGCAATAGAAACACACAAGAATATGATCCTACAGACTACGAACAAGTGGTGGTGGTGGGTGTCACAAATCCGTCAAGCAAATCTCAAATTCTTACCAGTTCTTACCCAGCAGCAGGCGGTGATCGGCAACCGTTGTAGTCAAAAACTCTCAAAGCTTGGATAGAGCGATTACCAGGGAGAGTCAAATGCACGACGTAGATGTATGTGGAGCTGGGAAGGCTTATAATATGGTAGCAAAAAGGGTCAGCAATAATCAATTCAGAGATGCAAAGTTGAATAAACGCTCAACGACGGTACTGTGCTGGTCCTAGGCTAGACTGTGGTAGAGACGCGAGCCTAGAACACTAACAAAATCACGGCGCGGCACGTAAACAAGGGAAAAGCACACTCTGAATTTTTTTCGCTCTTTTTTTTTTGCGCTCTTTTTTTTTGCGCTGCTTTTTTTTTTGCGAAAAATCACTATAATGGCGAGTGTCTCAAAACTCTTCCTAGCTCAAACTGACAGGATGGGCACGAAATTTTTTTCGACCAAATTTTTTTTTTTTCGACTGCCCGGACCCAAAAACTAGAAACGGGTCAAAAAAAACTTCCTATAATGGCACCTGTCTCAAAACACTCAGAAACACCTAAAAATAGGATAGCCAGAAATTTTTCCGAAAAATGCGTTTTCGAAAAATTTTGGGCCTAAACGGAGCGTGGCTACCCGACTCTTTTTTTTCCGAAACCTACTCCGGCAAGGAAACACGAATCGGAAACTAGATGGATCTCGAAAACAAACCTAATATGCAAGGAACTCGGATTGATGGTGGATATATGGTGGTGGTATATGGCAGTGGTGGTGGTAGCGGTGGTAGTATATGGATATGGATCGGTGGTGGTATATGGATACGGATTGGTGGTGGTATATGGATACGGATTCGGAGCGGTGGTGGTAGATGGCAGGGGCGATGATGATGGTGCGGCGGCGGCGTGACAACTTATGACCAGAACTCGAAACTCTAAAAGACTAGACTCTAAGACCAGCAACTAGACACGACGATGCAACCGCAAATTCAACAAAGCAAAACCCTAAAAAGATTATGCAAGGCTCAGATTGGTTCGGATATGATGAACTAACCCTAATTTTTTTTTGTGGCTTTTTCGTGGACTATAGGTATGAAGAACAGACTCGATCTAAACTACGAAAAACTGTAAAATCTCACCGAGCAACCTGGAAATCTGATACCACTTGATAGAGGCAAAGGTGTCCCGTCTTTCGATGAGATGGTGGATTTCGCTTTGGTGGAAGTCGACTTTGACGATCCGACTACGAACGTGCGAGGACGTCGCGCCTTAGTAATCGCTAAACCAACTCCGAGAGGTTATTGACCACGCCGGAGCACGATCAACCTGACCACGAGGGTCTGTTTCCTGCGAGCAAACGAAGAACAAGCAAGAAACTAAGATTGCAATCTGGATATTGCGAATATAAGATGAAAGCTTTATTGATCAAGGTGGGGTTCTGTGACGCCTTTGTCTGGTCGTTGAACACAAACGAAGTACGCGAAGTTGCAGCTATGGCGAACTTTTAATCTAAACAAAACCCAAAGTCTAAACGATGCCCTAAGGGCTGTATATATGGAGGAAGAGAGGGGGAATTTCGTGGCCCTTGGTGGAGGTGATAGAGGCAAAGGTGTCCCGTCTTTCGATGAGATGGTGGATTTCGCTTTGGTGGAAGTCGACTTTGACGATCCGACTACGAACGTGCGAGGACGTCGCGCCTTAGCAATCGCTAAACCAACTCCGAGAGGTTATTGACCACGCCGGAGCACGATCAACCTGACCACGAGGGTCTGTTTCCTGCGAGCAAACGAAGAACAAGCAAGAAACTAAGATTGCAATCTGGATATTGCGAATATAAGATGAAAGCTTTATTGATCAAGGTGGGGTTCTGTGACGCCTTTGTCTGGTCGTTGAACACAAACGAAGTACGCGAAGTTGCAGCTATGGCGAACTTTTAATCTAAACAAAACCCAAAGTCTAAACGATGCCCTAAGGGCTGTATATATGGAGGAAGAGGGGGGAATTTCGTGGCCCTTGGTGGAGGGGTCCGAAATCAACCCTATCTCTTGTTTCCCCACACATACGGACTCTAAAAATAGCCTATACTTCTATTTCGAAATTACATGGGCCTGGCCCAATAATAAGGTGACGCAGCACCTAAAATAGCCTCGGGACGAAATTTATGAAGTGGCATCTTGTATATTTCGTCCAAGGCTTCATGCACCCATTATGGTGGCTTCAAAGTCCTGAAATCATCACTTGTAACTCCGTTCTTGTTCCCCTTGCGCATGCCATCATCTCCATGCTTGTTCTTGCTCCAATGTTCATCCTTCTCCAAGCTAGGCCCTTCATTTGTAAGCAAAACAAATGTATCCAATTTAGGCAGCATCATATTCTCATGAACATTAGAATCATTACCAAGAAACGAAAGTACCTGGTAATTTAGTTGGCGTGCACGAGCTCTAGTAATTGGTCCAGTATGTATAGCAGCAGGGGCTGTGGGTGTAACAATTGTATTGATGTCCTCATCAGCTTCCGTCGAGGACGACTTCATTTCAAGAAGGGGAGGATGATGAGGACATCAATACCATTGTTACACCCATAGCCCCGACTGTTACATATACTGGACCAATTACTAGAGCTCGCGCACGCCAATTAAATTACCAGGTACTTTCGTTTCTTGGTAATGATTCTAATGTTCATGAGATTATGATGCTGCCTAAATTGGATACATTTGTTTTGCTTACAAATGAAGGGCCTAGCTTGGAGAAGGATGAACATTGGAGCAAGAACACACATGGAGTTGATGGCATGCGCAAGGGGATCAAGAACGGAGTTACAAGTGATGATTTCAGGACTTTAAAGCCACCATAAGGAGTGCATGAAGCCTTGGACGAAATATACAAGATGCCACTTCATAATATTCGTCCATAGGCTATTCTAGGTGCTGCGTCACCTTATTAATGGGCCAGGCCCATGTGATTTTGAAATACTTAAGTATAGGCTATTTTTACAGTCCGTATGTGTGGGGAAACAAGAGTTAGGGTTGGTTTCGGACCCCACCCTCAAGGGCCACGAAATTCCCCCCTCTTCCTCCATATATACAGCCCTTAGGGCGTCGTTTAGACTTTGGGTTTTGTTTAGATTAAAAGTTCGCCATAGCTGCAACTTCGCGTACTTCGTTTGTGTCCAAGGACCAGACCAAGACGTCACAGAACCCCACCTTGATCAATAAAGCTTTCATCTTATATTCGCAATATCCAGATTGCAATCTCAGTTTCTTGCTTCTTCTTCGTTTGCTCGCAGGAAACAGACCCTCGTGGTCAGGTTGATCGTGCTCCGGCGTGGTCAATAACCCTTGGAAGTTGGTTTAGTGATTGCTAAGGCGCGACGTCTCGCACGTTCTGATAGAGGCGGGGTGTCCCGATCTTTCGATGAGATGATAACTATCGATTTGGTGGAGCCGACTTTGACGATCCGACTACGAACGTGCACGACGTTGCGCCTTAGCAATCGCTAAACCAATCTCCTGAGGTTATTGACCACGCCGGAGCACGATCAACCTGACCACGAAGGTCTATTCTTGCAAGCAATCGAAGAACGAGCAAGAATATGATAAAAGCAATCTAAATATTGCAAATATATATGAAGTATTGATAATGGTGGGGATCCGTAAGCGGTCTTGGTGATGAGGACATCAATACAATTGTTACACCCACAGCCCCTGCTGCTATTCATACTGGACCAATTACTAGAGCTCGTGCACGCCAACTAAATTACCAGGTACTTTCGTTTCTTGGTAATGATTCTAATGTTCATGAGAATATGATGCTGCCTAAATTGGATACATTTGTTTTGCTTACAAATGAAGGGCCTAGCTTGGAGAAGGATGAACATTGGAGCAAGAACAAGCATGGAGATGATGGCATGCGCCAGGGAAACAAGAACGGAGTTACAAGTGATGATTTCAGGACTTTGAAGCCACCATAATGGGTGCATGAAGCCTTGGACGAAATATACAAGATGCCACTTCATAAATTTCGTCCCGAGGCTATTTTAGGTGCTGCGTCACCTTATTATTGGGCCAGGCCCATGTAATTTCGAAATACATAAGTATAGGCTATTTTTAGAGTCCGTATGTGTGGGGAAACAAGAGATAGGGTTGATTTCGGACCCCTCCACCAAGGGCCACGAAATTCCCCCCTCTTCCTCCATATATACAGCCCTTAGGGCATCGTTTAGACTTTGGGTTTTGTTTAGATTAAAAGTTCGCCATAGCTGCAACTTCACGTGCTTCGTTTGTGTTCAACGACCAG
The DNA here is from genome assembly GCF_002162155.2 of Triticum dicoccoides. Classification (NCBI taxonomy): domain Eukaryota; kingdom Viridiplantae; phylum Streptophyta; class Magnoliopsida; order Poales; family Poaceae; genus Triticum; species Triticum dicoccoides. The sequence continues at coordinate 316,429,881 of NC_041386.1, read as the reverse complement.
ACAAAGGCGTCACAGAACCCCACCTTGATCAATAAAGTTTTCATCTTATATTCGCAATATCCAGATTGCAATCTCAGTTTCTTGCTTGTTCTTCGTTTGCTCGCAGGAAACAGACCCTCGTGGTCAGGTTGATCGTGCTCCGGCGTGGTCAATAACCTCTCGGAGTTGGTTTAGCGATTGCTAAGGCGCGACGTCCTCGCACGTTCGTAGTCGGATCGTCAAAGTCGACTTCCACCAAAGCGAAATCCACCATCTCATCGAAAGACGGGACACCTTTGCCTCTATCAAGTGGTATCAGATTTCCAGGTTGCTCGGTGAGATTTTACAGTTTTTCGTAGTTTAGATCGAGTCTGTTCTTCATACCTACAGTCCACGAAAAAGCCACCAAAAAAAAATTTAGGGTTAGTTCATCATATCCGAACCAATCTGAGCCTTTGCATAATCTTTTTAGGGTTTTGCTTTGTTGAATTTGCGGTTGCATCGTCGTGTCTAGTTGCTGGTCTTAGAGTCTAGTCTTTTAGAGTTTCGAGTTCTGGTCATAAGTTGTCACGCCGCCGCCGCACCATCATCATCGCCCCTGCCGTCTACCACCACCGCTCCGAATCCGTATCCATATACCACCACCAATCCGTGTCCATATACCACCACCGATCCATATCCATATACTACCACCGCTACCACCACCGCTGCCATATACCACCACCATATATCCACCACCAATCCGAGTCCTTGCTTATTAGGGTTGTTTTCGAGATCCATCTAGTTTCCGATTCGTGTTTCCTTGCCGGAGTAGGTTTCGGAAAAAAAAGAGTCGGGTAGCCACGCTCCGTTTAGGCCCAAAATTTTTCGAAAACACATTTTTCGAAAAAAATTCTGGCTATCCTATTTTTAGGTGTTTCTGAGTGTTTTGAGACAGGTGCCATTATAGGAAGTTTTTTTTGACCCGTTTCCAGTTTTTGGGTCCGGGCAGTCAAAAAAAAATTGTTCAAAAACATTTCGTGCCCATCCTGTCAGTTTGAGTTAAGAAGAGTTTTGAGACACTCGCCATTATAG
>NC_041386.1:316327865-316428395 GCF_002162155.2 Triticum dicoccoides | reverse complement strand
GTTGAGCGTTTATTCAACTTTGCATCTCTGAATTGATTATTGCTGACCCTTTTTGCTACCATATTATAAGCCTTCCCAGCTCCACATACATCTACGTCGTGCGTTTGACTCTCCCTGGTAATCGCTCTATCCAAGCTTTGAGAGTTTTTGACTACAACGGTTGCCGATCACCGCCTGCTGCTGGGTAAGAACTGGTAAGAATTTGAGATTTGCTTGACGGATTTGTGACACCCACCACCACCACTTGTTCGTAGTCTGTAGGATCATATTCTTGGGTGTTTCTATTGCTGCTAACCATGCCAGGATCACAAGCCGACGAGATTGACTGGGAGAATTTATCGAACAAGGAGCTTCATGATAAGTTTCAGCAAATGATGACTGAACAGGTGCAAGATGTGCTGAACAATTTTGAAGAGACCATGGAGAAGATCACTGGCTTTGAGAAGACGTTCGAAACAAAGCTCGATAACAAGTTTAATGAATTGCTCGCGCGTCTTCCACCACCACCACCCGCTGCACCTAACGCACCTCTCCAACAACAACAACAACGACTACCTCCACGTCGCGAAGCAGACCTCCGCCAAGCAAGCCGTGTTCCTCTTGCGTTTGGCCAAACTGTTGGTGCTGCTGTTGATACTTCTGTGGCTCCTGCTGTTGATGCGGAGGAGGATGATTATGTGGGAGATTATGAGGATGAGGTTGATCAAAATCAACACTACGTGCAGCCACCTGTACCACCACCAGCAGGTCGACCTCAGGTATATATTCGTAATGGTAGGCCTGCACCACCACCTCAGGTACGAGATGATGTCCATATTCCTAAACTGAAATTGAATATTCCACCATTTGAGGGTAGATATGTTCCTGATATATATCTTACTTGGGAGTTAGAAACTGAACAACGATTTACATGTTTACAATATCCTGAGGAGAGACGAGTTGCTGCTGCTGTTTGTGCTTTCACTAGTTTTGCATGTGTATGGTGGTCTGAACATTGTAGATTGTATCCTATTCCAACTACTTGGGCTGCTTTGAAAACTGCTATGCGTACGCGTTGGGTTCCACCATATTATCAACCTGAATTGCTTCAAAAATTGCAGCGTTTAAGACAAGGAAAAAATTCTGTAGAAGAATATTATCAGGAATTACAAACTGGCATGATTAGATGTGGTATTGTTGAGGAGAATGAAGCTATGCTTGCACGTTTTCTGGGTGGATTAAATAGAGAGATTCAGACCATTCTAGACTATAAGGAGTATACTAATATCACTCGTTTATTCCATCTTGCTTGTAAAGCTGAACGTGAAGTGCAGGATCGACAAGCATTGGGGCGAACTAACTTTTCTGCAGGCCGACCTTCATCATGGACACCACGTGCATCTTCTACTTCAACTGCACCAGCACCTCCATCCGGTGCCACCTCCAGCCGTGATACAAGAAAACAGGCACAACCACCATTATCTGCCAAGAGCGCACCTGCGGGGCCTACACAACGTTCTTCTTCTTCCATGGCATCAACAGGGCACACAAGTGATATTATTTGTCGTCGTTGTAAGGGAGGAGGTCATTATGCGAGAGAATGCAAATCTCCGCGTGTGATGATTGCTACCGCGGATGGTGGATATGAGTCCGCTAGTGACTATGATGAGGAGACTTTGGCTCTTATTACACGTGAAGAACATGGTGGAGATGATTCTGATCATGAGACGCAATACATGGCTCCTGAAGACCATCAAAGTTGATTTGCGTAGTGGCTACCATCAAATTCGTATGAAATTGGGAGATGAATGGAAAACAGCATTTAAAACTAAGTTTGGATTATATGAGTGGTTAGTCATGCCTTTTGGGTTAACTAATGCACCTAGTACTTTCATGAGATTAATGAACGAAGTTTTACGTGCTTTCATTGGACGATTTGTGGTAGTTTACTTTGATGACATACTGATTTATAGCAGATCTTTGGAAGAACATTTGGAACATTTACGTGCTGTTTTTATTGCTCTACGTGATGCACGTTTGTTTGGTAACCTTGGGAAGTGCACCTTTTGCACCGACCGAGTATCTTTTCTTGGCTATGTTGTTACTCCACAGGGAATTGAAGTTGACAAAGCCAAGATTGAAGCTATTGAGAGTTGGCCGCAGCCCAAAACGGTCACACAAGTGAGGAGTTTTATTGGCCTCGCTGGATTCTATAGGCGTTTTGTGAGAGATTTCAGCACCATTGCTGCACCTCTCAACGAGCTTACAAAGAAGGATGTGCCTTTTGTTTGGGGTACCGCACAGGAAGAAGCCTTCACGGTATTGAAAGATAAGTTGACACATGCTCCTTTACTCCAACTTCCTGATTTTAATAAGACTTTTGAGCTTGAATGTGATGCTAGTGGAATTGGATTAGGAGGTGTGTTATTACAAGATGGCAAACCTGTTGCATACTTTTCTGAAAAATTGAGTGGGCCTAGTCTGAATTATTCTACTTATGATAAAGAATTATATGCTCTTGTTCGGACTTTAGAAACATGGCAACATTATTTATGGCCCAAAGAATTTGTTATACATTCTGATCATGAATCTTTGAAACATATTAAAAGTCAAGCTAAACTGAATCGTAGACATGCTAAATGGGTTGAATCCATTGAGACTTTCCCTTATGTCATTAAACACAAGAAGGGAAAAGAAAATGTTATTGCTGATGCATTGTCTCGTCGCTATACTATGCTTTCACAACTTGACTTCAAAATATTTGGTTTGGAGACCATCAAAGATCAATATGAGCATGATGCTGATTTTAAAGATGTAATGCAGAATTGTAAAGAAGGAAGAATGTGGAACAAGTTTGTCGTTAACGATGGATTTGTGTTTCGTGCTAACAAGCTATGCATTCCAGCTAGCTCCGTTCGTCTTTTGTTGTTGCAGGAGGCGCATGGAGGAGGATTAATGGGACACTTTGGCGTGAAGAAGACGGAGGACATACTTGCTACACATTTCTTTTGGCCAAAGATGAGACGGGATGTTGAACGTTTTATTGCTCGATGCACTACATGTCAAAAAGCTAAGTCACGACTCAATCCTCATGGTTTATATATGCCTTTGCCTGTACCTAGTGTTCCTTGGGAGGATATATCTATGGACTTTGTTTTAGGTTTACCTCGAACAAAGAAGGGGAGGGATAGCATATTTGTTGTCGTGGATAGATTCTCGAAAATGGCACACTTTATACCATGTCATAAAAGCGATGATGCTGTTAATGTTGCTGATTTGTTCTTTCGTGAAATTATTCGCTTGCATGGTGTGCCAAATACTATTGTTTCAGATCGTGATACTAAATTTCTTAGCCACTTTTGGAGATGTTTATGGGCTAAGTTGGGGAGTAAACTGCTTTTTAGTACTACTTGTCACCCCCAAACTGATGGACAAACTGAAGTAGTCAATAGAACGTTGTCTACTATGCTTAGGGCTGTTTTGAAGAATAATAAGAAAATGTGGGAGGAATGCTTGCCTCATATTGAATTTGCTTATAATCGTTCATTGCATTCTACTACTAAGATGTGCCCTTTTGAAGTTGTGTATGGTTTCCTACCTCGTGCACCTATTGATTTGTTGCCTCTTCCATCTTCGGAGAAGGTTAATTTTGATGCTAAACAACATGCTGAATTGATTTTAAAAATGCATGAGTTAACTAAGGAAAACATTGAGCGCATGAATGCTAAATATAAACTTGCTGGAGATAAGGGTAGAAAACATGTTGTGTTTGCACCTGGAGATCTTGTTTGGTTACATTTGCGTAAGGATAGATTTCCTAATTTGCGCAAATCAAAGTTAATGCCACGTGCTGATGGTCCCTTTAAGGTGTTAGAGAAAATAAATGATAATGCATATAAACTTGAGTTGCCTGCAGATTTTGGGGTTAGTCCCACTTTTAACATTGCAGATTTGAAGCCTTATTTGGGTGAGGAAGATGAACTTCCGTCGAGGACGACTTCATTTCAAGAAGGGGAGGATGATGAGGACATCAATACAATTGTTACACCCACAGCCCCTGCTGCTATACATACTGGACCAATTACTAGAGCTCGTGCACGCCAACTAAATTACCAGGTACTTTCGTTTCTTGGTAATGATTCTAATGTTCATGAGAATATGATGCTGCCTAAATTGGATACATTTGTTTTGCTTACAAATGAAGGGCCTAGCTTGGAGAAGGATGAACATTGGAGCAAGAACAAGCATGGAGATGATGGCATGCGCCAGGGAAACAAGAACGGAGTTACAAGTGATGATTTCAGGACTTTGAAGCCACCATAATGGGTGCATGAAGCCTTGGACGAAATATACAAGATGCCACTTCATAAATTTCGTCCCGAGGCTATTTTAGGTGCTGCGTCACCTTATTATTGGGCCAGGCCCATGTAATTTCGAAATACATAAGTATAGGCTATTTTTAGAGTCCGTATGTGTGGGGAAACAAGAGATAGGGTTGATTTCGGACCCCTCCACCAAGGGCCACGAAATTCCCCCCCTCTTCCTCCATATATACAGCCCTTAGGGCATCGTTTAGACTTTGGGTTTTGTTTAGATTAAAAGTTCGCTATAGCTGCAACTTCACGTGCTTCGTTTGTGTTCAACGACCAGACAAAGGCGTCACAGAACCCCACCTTGATCAATAAAGCTTTCATCTTATATTCGCAATATCCAGATTGCAATCTCAGTTTCTTGCTTGTTCTTCGTTTGCTCGCAGGAAACAGACCCTCGTGGTCAGGTTGATCGTGCTCCGGCGTGGTCAATAACCTCTCGGAGTTGGTTTAGCGATTGCTAAGGCGCGACGTCCTCGCACGTTCGTAGTCGGATCGTCAAAGTCGACTTCCACCAAAGCGAAATCCACCATCTCATCGAAAGACGGGACACCTTTGCCTCTATCACTTGGTCTGGTCGTTGGACACAAACGAAGTACACGAAGTTGCAATGGCTAACTTTTAACTAAACAAATCCCAAGGAAAAAGCTACTAGATGGATCTACTTATATAGGAGCAAGGGGTGGCGGCCAAGGAGGTGGGAGGACGTCCCAAGGCAGCCTAAAACTAACCCTAGGTCGTACAAGGCTCATGGGCCCAAGTGGAGGTGATGTAACACCTTTGGACTTGTAGTTTGACTCGGATTCTACTGCAGCATCAGATTGTTTCGTCCACAACTCAACGCTCCGGACGAATTTGAAGGTGATTCCAATTGGGTTGGAAAGTGCACGAAATCTAGTTTCCAACAAAAAAAGAATCACCCAATTCGGAGTCCGTATGAAAAACTTGTGTGCGTTTTGAGTCAGGTATGTCTGTGCAGTCCGAATCTGAATCCAGAACGTGAGAGACTTGGACTCTATCTTCTCTTGGGCCAAAAGTGACGTGAAAGAACTTTTTGGACAGCAAATAAACATCTCTTTCTTCCTTATCTTCATATGTGGATTGTACAAATGTCCCATACACCTGCAATTAGACAAAACACAAAACTGTGTGAAGTATTTTTGTTCTGGATAACATAAATAGATTATTGAATAGTTTGCCCTAGAAATCACCTGACAAATATGCATATATGCAATATTTTTGGTCATATCCAAGGTAGTCATGTCCTCATCATCCTCCCCTTCTTGAAAATAAAGCCGTCCTCGGCGTTGCTTAATCTGAAATGTGGCTAACAAAAGAGACAAGGTGTACATGTTGTATATGTATATATCATCCATTTTTACTTCCCTTGATTTTTGCATATATGACACATGAATAGTTGAGTAACTTGCATAGTTCATAAAATCTAAAGCCAAAAAATTAGCACAAGAAGTAGAAGGCATGAAAATATTGCAACTCAGTTTGCACATATAAGTGAAGCTCTTATTCATTTCAAAAGATTGACAATGTTCATCATTAAACCATCCCAACATTGGTGAATAAACCTTACTTGCATCAAATTTACATGCTACAACATGCTTAAATAAGCAAACATGCAATAAGTCATTCAACAAAGAATCATCACCAAGATTAGACGTCATATCAAAATGATTAAACATTGGTTCTTTTGCATCAATAGTTAATTCAATGGGTGCACTCAAAATTGTTGGTATTTCAGTTGTTTGATCACATGGCAAAGTCAAATTATCAACGTAGTCCTCTAAAATAGGTGGTGTGATCAAAGTAGTGGGTATCTCATCAGATGGTGCATTCAAATTGACAAGGCATTCATCATTCTCATGTAGAGATGGAAGATCAGTACCTTTGTCATTACCTCTTATGATCAACTCAGATGATGTAGCCACTCTCGGGGGCGATGTGTCACATGGTGGAGGTGATGTAGTCCTGACAACAACGGATGTGGTTGTCATAGTATGCCTAGTAGTTGAAGGAACAATCATATCAACTCTTGGAATGTGCACCGTGCGCTTGTTCTCCTCGTGGCCAACACGTCGTTTTATTTCCTGTTCAGCTTTGCAAGCAAGATGAAACAAATGGTCCATAGGATAACACTCTTCATGAATTAGTATCTCTTGAATATCACGGTTTAATCCTGCCCAAAATCTATCCATAAAATCATCTTCACTTTCTTCTAAAGAGGAATGCAACAAGGTAGTGATGAGGACATCAATACAATTGTTACACCCACAGCCCCTGCTGCTATACATACTGGACCAATTACTAGAGCTCGTGCACACCAACTAAATTACCAGGTACTTCTTGGTAATGATTCTAATGTTCAAGAGAATATGATGCTGCCTAAATTGGATACATTTGTTTTGCTTACAAATGAAGGGCCTAGCTTGGAGAAGGATGAACATTGGAGCAAGAACAAGCATGGAGATGATGGCATGCGCAAGGGGAACAAGAACGGAGTTACAAGTGATGATTTCAGGACTTTGAAGCCACCATAATGGGTGCATGAAGCCTTGGACGAAATATACAAGATGCCACTTCATAAATTTCGTCCCGAGGCTATTTTAGGTGCTGCGTCACCTTATTATTGGGCCAGGCCCATGTAATTTCGAAATACATAAGTATAGGCTATTTTTAGAGTCCGTATGTGTGGGGAAACAAGAGATAGGGTTGATTTCAGACCCCTCCACCAAGGGCCACGAAATCCCCCCCCCCCTCTTCCTCCATATATACAGCCCTTAGGGCATCGTTTAGACTTTGGGTTTTGTTTAGATTAAAAGTTCGCCATAGCTGCAACTTCGCGTACTTCGTTTGTGTTCAACGACCAGACAAAGGCGTCACAGAACCCCACCTTGATCAATAAAGCTTTCATCTTATATTCGCAATATCCAGATTGCAATCTTAGTTTCTTGCTTGTTCTTCGTTTGCTTGCAGGAAACAGACCCTCGTGGTCAGGTTGATCGTGCTCCGGCGTGGTCAATAACCTCTCGGAGTTGGTTTAGCGATTGCTAAGGCGCGACGTCCTCGCACGTTCGTAGTCGGATCGTCAAAGTCGACTTCCACCAAAGCGAAATCCACCATCTCATCGAAAGACGGGACACCTTTGCCTCTATCATTTGTCATTACCTCTTATGATCAACTCAGATGATGTAGCCACTCTCGGGGGCGATGTGTCACATGGTGGAGGTGATGTAGTCCTGACAACAACGGATGTGGTTGTCATAGTATGCCTAGTAGTTGAAGGAACAATCATATCAACTCTTGGAATGTGCACCGTGCGCTTGTTCTCCTCGTGGCCAACACGTCGTTTTATTTCCTGTTCAGCTTTGCAAGCAAGATGAAACAAATGGTCCATAGGATAACACTCTTCATGAATTAGTATCTCTTGAATATCACGGTTTAATCCTCCCCAAAATCTATCCATAAAATCATCTTCACTTTCTTCTAAAGAGGAATGCAACAAGGTAGTTTGTAAATCATCATAATATTTTGTTACAGTTTCACTACCTTGTTTTAACTGTTGCAACTTCTTAATCATGTCACGAGTATAATAAGCAGGGACGAAAGTATGTCGCATGGCAAGTTTCAAATCATCCCAAGTAGTAGGTATATAATCAGGGTGTAACCGACAATATTCACTCCACCAAACCAAAGCATAACCAGTGAAAGAACCAACCGCAACCTTAACCTTTTTATGTTCATTGAAATTATGGGAAGCAAATATATTTTTTATGTCGAACTCCCATTCAATATATAAAGCAGGTTTAAAACGGCCATTAAATTGTGGTATAGATACATTAACCTCATCATGTGCATTTGGATGTTTGTGCACCTCTCGTGACGGTTGTGGTATTTGCAAAGGTGGTGGCACGTCTCCCGTGATCGACAAAGCCCATGAATTGACTCTGGATCCTGTCAAGATGTAGAGTGGATCAAGCGAAGATGGGAACGATCTCAACTATGATTATGACAATGAACGGTGGGTAGCACGTGGAGGAAATTGATGGATGGGTGGTGGACAGCGGAAGGGATAACGATGCAGCGGCGACGTGACTAATGTGAACAGAACTCGAAACTCTAAACGACCTAGACACTAAGACCAGCAACTCGACACGACGATGCAACCGATAATTCAACTATGCAAGCAATGAAAAGAAAATTGCAAAGGCTCAGACTGGCTTGGAAAAAGGATGAATAGATCTAACTCTTTTTTGTGGATTTTTCTTGGACAATAGGTAAGAAAATAAATCTAATCTAGGAAAACTGGAAATTCTCACCGAGCAACCTGAAAACTGATACCACTTGATAGAGGCGGGGTGTCCCGATCATTCGATGAGATGATAACTATCGATTTGGTGGAGCCGACTTTGACGATCCGACTACGAACGTGCACGACGTTGCGCCTTAGCAATCGCTAAACCAATCTCCTGAGGTTATTGACCACGCCGGAGCACGATCAACCTGACCACAAAGGTCTATTCCTGCAAGCAATCGAAGAACGAGCAAGAATATGATAAAAGCAATCTGAATATTGCAAATATATATGAAGTATTGATAATGGTGGGGATCCGTAAGCGGTCTTGGTCTGGTCGTTGGACACAAACGAAGTACACGAAGTTGCAATGGCTAACTTTTAACTAAACAAATCCCAAGGAAAAAGCTACTAGATGGATCTACTTATATAGGAGCAAGGGGTGGCGGCCAAGGAGGTGGGAGGACGTCCCAAGGCAGCCTAAAACTAACCCTAGGTCGTACAAGGCTCATGGGCCCAAGTGGAGGTGATGTAACACCTTTGGACTTGTAGTTTGACTCGGATTCTACTGCAGCATCAGATTGTTTCGTCCACAACTCAACGCTCCGGACGAATTTGAAGGTGATTCCAATTGGGTTGGAAAGTGCACGAAATCTAGTTTCCAACAAAAAAAGAATCACCCAATTCGGAGTCCGTATGAAAAACTTGTGTGCGTTTTAAGTCAGGTATGTCTGTGCAGTCCGAATCTGAATCCAGAACGTGAGAGACTTGGACTCTATCTTCTCTTGGGCCAAAAGTGACGTGAAAGAACTTTTTGGACAGCAAATAAACATCTCTTTCTTCCTTATCTTCATATGTGGATTGTACAAATGTCCCATACACCTGCAATTAGACAAAACACAAAAGTGTGTGAAGTATTTTTGTTCTCGATAACATAAATAGATTATTGAATAGTTTGCCCTAGAAATCACCTGACAAATATGCATATATGCAATATTTTTGGTCATATCCAAGGTAGTCATGTCCTCATCACGTTCGTAGTCGGATCGTCAAAGTCGACTCCCACAGAAAACGATAGCCACCATCTCATCGAAACGTCGGGACATCTTAGGGTTGGGGTCCGAAACCAACCCTAACTCTTGTTTCCCCACACATACGGACTCCAAAAATAGCCTATACTTAAGTATTTCGAAATTAATGGGCCTGGCCCATTAATAAGGTGGCTCAGCACCTAGAATAGCCTATGGACGAATATTATGAAGTGGCATCTTGTATATTTCGTCCAAGGCTTCATGCACTCCTTATGGCGGCTTCAAAGTCCTGAAATCATCACTTGTAACTCCGTTCTTGATCCCCTTGCGCATGCCATCAACTCCATGCGTGTTCTTGCTCCAATGTTCATCCTTCTCCAAGCTAGGCCCTTCATTTGTAAGCAAGACAAATGTATCCAATTTAGGCAGCATCATAATCTCATGAACATTAGAATCATTACCAAGAAACGAAAGTACCTGATAATTTAATTGGCATGCGCGAGCTCTAGTAATTGGTCCAATATATGTAACAGTAGGGGTTGTGGGTGTAACAATGGTATTGATGTCCTCATCAGGTTGGGTGCCCTACCTTCATTCGCGAGCTGCAGAAAGTCTGCTGGCCGTCTACCCGCATCTTCAAACCAGAGCTACCTGAGAAATACGATGGAAAAGTAAACCCGGCAGAGTTCTTGAGCATCTACACAATTGTTGTCCACGCCGCCGGAGGAAGGGATGAGAAGGTGTTAACTAACTACTTCCCTTTGGCAGTCAAGCCAAATGTGAGGTCTTGGCTGATGCACCTACCAGAGAACTCCATTTCGTCATGGGCTGACTTGTGCAATGAGTTTGTTGGCGCCTTCAAGGGTGGCCATCAAGAGCCTCGACCGCCCAGCGACTAGCAAGTTCTTCCACAGAAGGAAGGGGAGAGCTTGCATATATGCAGAGGTTCAGTCAAGTGCACCGCAACATTGCATAGATACATCCAGCAGTTGTGATTGTCGTGTTCCTTTCAAACGTGCGCAACAGAAGGATACGTTCCAAGATGAACATCCGGCTTCCCAAGACTGTCAATGAATTATACACTTTTGCGGACAAGTGTGCTTGGGCTGAGGAAGGAAAGTGACTCCCCAGGGAGGAGGATGGCATCAAGGTCAAATCAGAGGACAAAGACGAGAGCGCTAACCTGAAGAGGATGAGTCGGAAGCACAACAAGAAACGCAAGGAGAAGTCAGTGTTGGCCGTTGAGGGCTCTGGCGATCTCAGCACCGACAAGAAGGCCAAAATCGAAGCCCTCGGCAAGGATAATGTTGCGTGCACAGATTGCCGAGTGGCTGTGGCGGTAGAGAAAGTTGGAAAGTCTGACGGGCCATACCGCAAGATCCACTGCACTAAAGGGCATGACCTTCAAGAGTGCCATCAAGTTGAGCAGCTTGTTAAGAAATAGAAGGCTGAGTATGAGAAGCGTGACAAGGAGAGAGACCAGGAAGGTGCTGCCGCAAAGCGCTGTGCTGGCAGAGGACGACACCGCGTCAAGGCCCCACAAGAGAAGGAAAAGCCAGCTAGAGGTCAAGAGAAGACAGAAGGGGACGAGGAGAGTGATGAAGGGGATGAGGAAGGAACCACTGAGCAAGAGCTCCAGAAAGCAACTGAAACCATGTGCATTGACGGAGGTGCGTCCCTGCTCTTCTCTCACCGCCAACTCAAGCAGTGGGCATGATAGGTCAATGCCGTGGAGCCAGCCGCAGATTTTTGGAAGCTCTCAAATGGTCCCGCACGCCTATCATCTTTGATGAAGAGGATCACCCCGACCGTACCACAGAGCTAGGGTGTTTGCCATTGTCGGTTTCACCAACAATACGCAACCTCATGGTCACAAAGATGCTAGTTGATGGCTGATAGAGGCAAAGGTGTCTCGTCTTTCGATGAGATAGTGGCCATCGTTTTAGAGGAAGCCGACTTTGATGATCCGACTACGAATGTGCGAGGACGTCGCGCCTTAGCAATAGCTAAACCAACTCCGACGGGTTATTGACCACGCCGGAGCACGATCAGCCTGACCACGAGGACCTGTTTCCTACGAGCAAACGAAGAACAAGCAAGAAACTGAGATTGCAATCTGGATATCGCGAAAATAAGATGAAATCTTTATTGATCAAGGTGGGGTTCTGTGATGATAGAGGCGAGGGTGTCCCGATCTTTCGATGAGATGAAAACTATCGATTTGGTGGAGACGACTTTGACAATCCGACTACAAACATGCACGACGTTGCGCCTTAGCAATCGCTAAACCAATCTCCTGAGGTTACTGACGATGCCGGAAGCACGGTCAGCCTGACCACGAAGGTCTATTCCTGCAAGCAATCGAAGAACGAGCAAGAATATGATAAAGCAATCTGAATATTGCAAATATATATGAGGTATTGATAATGGTGGGGATCCGTAAGCGGTCTTGGTCTGGTCGTTGGACACAAACGAAGTACACGAAGTTGCACTGGCTAACTTTTAACTAAACAAATCCCAAAGTCTAAATGATGCCCTAAGGGCTGTATATATGGAGGAAGAGGGGGGGAATTTCGTGGCCCTTGGTGGAGGGGTCCGAAATCAACCCTATCTCTTGTTTCCCCACACATACGGACTCTAAAATAGCCTATACTTATGTATTTCGAAATTACATGGGCCTGGCCCAATAATAAGGTGACGCAGCACCTAAAATAGCCTCGGGACGAAATTTATGAAGTGGCATCTTGTATATTTCGTCCAAGGCTTCATGCACCCATTATGGTGGCTTCAAAGTCCTGAAATCATCACTTGTAACTCCGTTCTTGTTTCCCTTGCGCATGCCATCATCTCCATGCTTGTTCTTGCTCCAATGTTCATCCTTCTCCAAGCTAGGCCCTTCATTTGTAAGCAAAACAAATGTATCCAATTTAGGCAGCATCATATTCTCATGAACATTAGAATCATTACCAAGAAACGGAAGTACCTGGTAATTTAGTTGGCGTGCACGAGCTCTAGTAATTGGTCCAGTATGTATAGCAGCAGGGGCTGTGGGTGTAACAATTGTATTGATGTCCTCATCATCATCCCCTTCTTGAAATGAAGTCGTCCTCGACGGAAGTTCATCTTCCTCACCCAAATAAGGCTTCAAATCTGCAATGTTAAAAGTGGGACTAACCCCAAAATCTGCAGGCAGCTCAAGTTTATATGCATTATGAATTATTTTCTCTAACACCTTAAAGGGACCATCAGCACGTGGCATTAACTTTGATTTGCGCAAATCAGGAAATCTATCCTTACGCAAATGTAACCAAACAAGATCTCCAGGTGCAAACACAACATGTTTTCTACCCTTATCTCCAGCAAGTTTATATTTAGCATTCATGCGCTCAATGTTCTCCTTAGTTAACTCATGCATTTTTAAAATCAATTCAGCACGTTGTTTAGCATCAAAATTAACCTTCTCCGAAGATGGAAGAGGCAACAAATCAATAGGTGCACGAGGTAGGAAACCATACACAACTTCAAAAGGGCACATCTTAGTAGTAGAATGCAATGAACGATTATAAGCAAATTCAATATGAGGCAAGCATTCCTCCCACATTTTCTTATTATTCTTGAAAACAGCCCTAAGCATAGTAGACAACATTCTATTGACTACTTCAGTTTGTCCATCAGTTTGGGGGTGACAAGTAGTACTAAAAAGCAGTTTAGTCCCCAACTTAGCCCATAAACATCTCCAAAAGTGGCTAAGAAATTTAGTATCACGATCTGAAACAATAGTATTTGGCATACCACACAAGCGAATAATTTCACGAAGGAACAAATCAGCAACATTAACAGCATCATTGCTTTTATGACATGGTATAAAGTGTGCCATTTTCGAGAATCTATCCACGACAACAAATATGCTATCCCTCCCCTTCTTTGTTCGAGGTAAACCTAGAACAAAGTCCATAGATATATCCTCCCAAGGAACACTAGGTACAGGCAAAGGCATATATAAACCATGAGGATTGAGGCGTGACTTAGCTTTTTGACATGTAGTGCAGCGAGCAATAAAACGCTCAACATCCCGTCTCATCTTTGGCCAAAAGAAATGTGTAGCAAGTACGTCCTCTGTCTTCTTCATGCCAAAGTGTCCCATTAATCCTCCTCCATGCGCCTCATGCAACAACAAAGACGAACGGAGCTAGCTGGAATGCATAGCTTGTTAGCACGAAACACAAATCCATCGTTAACAACAAACTTGTTCCACATTCTTCCTTCTTTACAATTATGCATTACATCTTTAAAATCAGCATCATGCACATATTGATCTTTGATGGTCTCCAAACCAAATATTTTGAAGTCAAGTTGTGAAAGCATAGTATAGCGACGAGACAAAGCATCAGCAATAACATTTTCTTTTCCCTTCTTGTGTTTAATGACATAAGGGAAAGTCTCAATGAATTCAACCCATTTAGCATGTCTACGATTCAGTTTAGCTTGACTTTTAATATGTTTCAATGATTCATGATCAGAATGTATAACAAATTCTTTGGGCCATAAATAATGTTGCCATGTTTCTAAAGTCCGAACAAGAGCATATAATTCTTTATCATAAGTAGAATAATTCAGACTAGGCCCAATCAATTTTTCAGAAAAGTATGCAACAGGTTTGCCATCTTGTAATAACACACCTCCTAATCCAATTCCACTAGCATCACATTCAAGCTCAAAAGTCTTATTAAAATCAGGAAGTTGGAGTAAAGGAGCATGTGTCAACTTATCTTTCAATACCGTGAAGGCTTCTTCCTGTGCGGTACCCCAAACAAAAGGCACATCCTTCTTTGTAAGCTCGTTGAGAGGTGCAGCAATGGTGCTGAAATCTCTCACAAAACGCCTATAGAATCCAGCGAGGCCAAGAAAACTCCTCACTTGTGTGACCGTTTTGGGCTGCGGCCAACTCTCAATAGCTTCAATCTTGGCTTTATCAACTTCAATTCCCTGTGGAGTAACAACATAGCCAAGAAAAGATACTCGGTCGGTGCAAAAGGTGCACTTCCCAAGGTTACCAAATTTCTTTTGGCCAAAGGTGAAGAAGACGGAGGATGTACTTGCTACACATTTCTTTTGGCCAAAGATGAGACGGGATGTTGAGCGTTTTATTGCTCGATGCACTACATGTCAAAAAGCTAAGTCACGACTCAATCCTCATGGTTTATATATGCCTTTGCCTGTACCTAGTGTTCCTTCGGAGGATATATCTATGGACTTTGTTTTAGGTTTACCTCGAACAAAGAAGGGGAGGGATAGCATATTTGTTGTCGTGGATAGATTCTCGAAAATGGCACACTTTATACCATGTCATAAAAGCGATGATGCTGTTAATGTTGCTGATTTGTTCTTTCGTGAAATTATTCGCTTGCATGGTGTGCCAAATACTATTGTTTCAGATCGTGATACTAAATTTCTTAGCCACTTTTGGAGATGTTTATGGGCTAAGTTGGGGACTAAACTGCTTTTTAGTACTACTTGTCACCCCCAAACTGATGGACAAACTGAAGTAGTCAATAGAACGTTGTCTACTATGCTTAGGGCTGTTTTGAAGAATAATAAGAAAATGTGGGAGGAATGCTTGCCTCATATTGAATTTGCTTATAATCGTTCATTGCATTCTACTACTAAGATGTGCCCTTTTGAAGTTGTGTATGGTTTCCTACCTCGTGCACCTATTGATTTGTTGCCTCTTCCATCTTCGGAGAAGGGTAATTTTGATGCTAAACAACGTGCTGAATTGATTTTAAAAATGCATGAGTTAACTAAGGAAAACATTGAGCGTATGAATGCTAAATATAAACTTGCTGGAGATAAGGGTAGAAAACATGTTGTGTTTGCACCTGGAGATCTTGTTTGGTTACATTTGCGTAAGGATAGATTTCCTGATTTGCGCAAATCAAAGTTAATGCCACGTGCTGATGGTCCCTTTAAGGTGTTAGAGAAAATAAATGATAATGCATATAAACTTGAGCTGCCTGCGGATTTTGGGGTTAGTCCCACTTTTAACATTGCAGATTTGAAGCCTTATTTGGGTGAGGAAGATGAACTTCCGTCGAGGACGACTTCATTTCAAGAAGGGGAGGATGATGAGGACATCAATACAATTGTTACACCCACAGCCCCTGCTGCTATACATACTGGACCAATTACTAGAGCTCGTGCACGCCAACTAAATTACCAGGTACTTTCGTTTCTTGGTAATGATTCTAATGTTCATGAGAATATGATGCTGCCTAAATTGGATACATTTGTTTTGCTTACAAATGAAGGGCCTAGCTTGGAGAAGGATGAACATTGGAGCAAGAACAAGCATGGAGATGATGGCACGCGCAAGGGGAACAAGAACGGAGTTACAAGTGATGATTTCAGGACTTTGAAGCCACCATAATGGGTGCATGAAGCCTTGGACGAAATATACAAGATGCCACTTCATAAATTTCATCCCGAGGCTATTTTAGGTGCTGCGTCACCTTATTATTGGGCCAGGCCCATATAATTTCGAAATACATAAGTATACGCTATTTTTAGAGTCCGTATGTGTGGGGAAACAAGAGATAGGGTTGATTTCGGACCCCTCCACCAAGGGCCACGAAATTCCCCCCTCTTCCTCCATATATACAGCCCTTAGGGCATCGTTTAGACTTTGGGTTTTGTTTAGATTAAAAGTTCGCCATAGCTGCAACTTCGCGTACTTCGTTTGTGTTCAACGACCAGACAAAGGCGTCACAGAACCCCACCTAGATCAATAAAGCTTTCATCTTATATTCGCAATATCCAGATTGCAATCTCAGTTTCTTGCTTGTTCTTCGTTTGCTCGCAGGAAACAGACCCTCGTGGTCAGGTTGATCGTGCTCCAGCGTGGTCAACAACCTCTCGGAGTTGGTTTAGCGATTGCTAAGGCGCGACGTCCTCGCACGTTCGTAGTCGGATCGTCAAAGTCGACTGCCACCAAAGCGATATCCATCATCTCATCGAAAGGCGGGACACCTTTGCCTCTATCAAAAATGAAGTCATTGGTGTAGGCATTGAAGACGAAGTTCATCATGCGAGAGAACGTCGGAGGAGCGTTGGCGAGGCCAAAAGACATGACAGTGTATTCATATGAACCAAAGCTTGTTCTGAATGCTGTCTTGGGAATATCTTCTTCACGAATGCGAATCTGGTGATAACCCATACGGAGATCAAGTTTGGAGAATACTTGGGCACCTTTGAGTTGTTCGAACAGCTCATTGATGTTGGGAAGTGGGTATTTGTTCTTGATGGTCTTCTTGTTCACTAGACGGTAATCAACACAAAGTCGGTCCATTCCATCCTTCTTGATAGAGGTGGGGTGTCCCGATCTTTCGATGAGATGATACTACTGATTTGGTGGAGACGACTTTGACGATCCGACTACAAACGTGCACGACGTTGCGCCTTAGCAATCGCTAAACCAATCTCCTGAGGTTATTGACCACGCCGGAGCACGATCAACCTGACCACGAAGGTCTATTCCTGCAAGCAATCGAAGAACGAGCAAGAATATGATAAAAGCAATCTGAATATTGCGAATATATATGAAGTATTGATAAAGGTGGGGATCCGTAAGCGGTCTTGGTCTGGTCGTTGGACACAAACGAAGTACACGAAGTTGCAATGGCTAACTTTTAACTAAACAAATCCCAAGGAAAAGCTACTAGATGGATCTACTTATATAGGAGCAAGGGGTGGCGGCCAAGGAGGTGGGAGGACGTCCCAAGGCAGCCTAAAACTAAATCTAGGTCGTACAAGGCCAATGGGCTCAAGTGGAGGTGATGTAACACCTTTGGACTTGTAGTTTGACTCGGATTCTGCTGCAGCATCAGATTGTTTCGTCCACAACTCAACGCTCCGGACGAATTTGAAGGTGATTCCAATTGGGTTGGAAAGTGCACGAAATCTAGTTTCCAACAAAAAAAGAATCACCCAATTCGGAGTCCGTATGAAAAACTTGTGTCTGTTTTGAGTCAGGTGTGTCTGTGCAGTCCGAATCTGAATCCAGAATGTGAGAGACTTGGACTCTATCTTCTCTTGGGCCAAAAGTGACGTGAGAGAACTTTTTGGACAGCAAATAAACATCTCTTTCTTCCTTATCTTCATATGTGGATTGTACAAATGTCCCATACACCTGCAATTAGACAAAACACAAAAGTGTGTGAAGTATTTTTGTTCTGGATAACATAAATAGATTATTGAATAGTTTGCACTAGAAATCACCTGACAAATATGCATATATGCAATATTTTTGGTCATATCCAAGGTAGTCATGTCCTCATAAGGTACGGTATGGTGCACGGTTTGGCAGTGAAGCACCGGGAATTAAGTCAATCTGATGCTCAATCCCTCGAATAGGCGGTAATCCCGGTGGCACGTCTTGTGGAAAAACATCAGCGAACTCCTGCAAAATGTTAGTGACAGCAGGAGGCAAAGAGGAAGGCACGTCCTCGAATGAAAATAATGCCTCTTTGCACACAAAAGCATAGCAAACAGATTTGCTGAAATCTAGCTCATCAATATCAGATTTGGTGGCAAATAAACATGCACTTTTCAATTTAATTTCAGAAGCAACACTAGATGGTTTATTATTAGGCTTCATTTGTTGCTCAAATTCTTTTGCCACAGTCTGATTTTCACTCTTATTCTTCTCCTGTTGTGCTTTATTAGCTCTATTAATATCATCTTTCAAAATGGAATCAGGAGTCATAGGAAGCAAAGTAATATTTTTATCCTTATGAACAAGAGTATAGTGATTGTTTCTACCATGGTGTACAGAATTTTTATCAAATTGCCATGGTCTACCAAGTAATAAGGAACATGCTTGCATAGGTACCACATCACAATCAACATAATCAGCATATGTAGAGATACTAAAATGCACACGAACAGTACGTGTTACCTTAACCTTGCCGCTGTTGTTGAACCAGTGGATGTAGTAAGGATGTGGATGTGGTCTTGTGGTGAGAGAAAGCTTCTCCACCATCTCCATGCTAGCCAAGTTGTTGCAGCTCCCTCCGTCTATGATGACGCGCACAGAACGTTCCTTCACAACTCCCTTGGTATGGAACAAATTGTGCCTCTGATTTTGCTCAGCTTGTGTGACCTGCACACTCAAAACACGTTGAGCAACTAAACATTCATACCTGTCAGCGTCTTCAGGAGCCATGTATTGCGTCTCATGATCAGAATCATCTCCACCATGTTCTTCACGTGTAATAAGAGCCAAAGTCTCCTCATCATAGTCACTAGCGGACTCATATCCACCATCCGCGGTAGCAATCATCACACGCGGAGATTTGCATTCTCTCGCATAATGACCTCCTCCCTTACAACGACGACAAATAATATCACTTGTGTGCCCTGTTGATGCCATGGAAGAAGAAGAACGTTGTGCAGGCCCCGCAGGTGCGCTCTTGGCAGATATTGGTGGTTGTGCTTGTTTTCTTGTATCACGGCTGGAGGTGGCACCGGATGGAGGTGCTGGTGCAGTTGAAGTAGAAGATGCACGTGGTGTCCATGATGAAGGTCGGCCTGCAGAAAAGTTAGTTCGCCCCAATGCTTGTCGATCCTGCACTTCACGTTCAGCTTTACAAGCAAGATGGAATAAACGAGTGATATTAGTATACTCCTTATAGTCTAGAATGGTCTGAATCTCTCTATTTAATCCACCCAGAAAACGTGCAAGCATAGCTTCATTCTCCTCAACAATACCACATCTAATCATGCCAGTTTGTAATTCCTGATAATATTCTTCTACAGAATTTTTTCCTTGTCTTAAACGCTGCAATTTTTGAAGCAATTCACGTTGATAATATGGTGGAACCCAACGCGTACGCATAGCAGTTTTCAAAGCAGCCCAAGTAGTTGGAATAGGATATAATCTACAATGTTCAGACCACCATACACATGCAAAACTAGTGAAAGCACAAACAGCAGCAGCAACTCGTCTGATAGAGGCAAAGGTGTCCCGTCTTTCGATGAGATGGTGGATTTCGCTTTGGTGGGAGTCGACTTTGACGATCCGACTACGAACGTGCGAGGACGTCGCGCCTTAGCAATCGCTAAACCAACTCCGAGAGGTTATTGACCACGCCGGAGCACGATCAACCTGACCACGAGGGTCTGTTTCCTGCGAGCAAACGAAGAACAAGCAAGAAACTAAGATTGCAATCTGGATATTGCGAATATAAGATGAAAGCTTTATTGATCAAGGTGGGGTTCTGTGACGCCTTTGTCTGGTCGTTGAACACAAACGAAGTACGCGAAGTTGCAGCTATGGCGAACTTTTAATCTAAACAAAACCCAAAGTCTAAACGATGCCCTAAGGGCTGTATATATGGAGGAAGAGGGGGGAATTTCGTGGCCCTTGGTGGAGGAGTCCGAAATCAACCCTATCTCTTGTTTCCCCACACATACGGACTCTAAAAATAGCCTATACTTATGTATTTCGAAATTACATGGGCCTGGCCCAATAATAAGGTGACGCAGCACCTAAAAGAGCCTCGGGACGAAACTTATGAAGTGGCATCTTGTATATTTCGTCCAAGGCTTCATGCACCCATTATGGTGGCTTCAAAGTCCTGAAATCATCACTTGTAACTCCGTTCTTGTTTCCCTTGCGCATGCCATCATCTCCATGCTTGTTCTTGCTCCAATGTTCATCCTTCTCCAAGCTAGGCCCTTCATTTGTAAGCAAAACAAATGTATCCAATTTAGGCAGCATCATATTCTCATGAACATTAGAATCATTACCAAGAAACGAAAGTACCTGGTAATTTAGTTGGCGTGCATGAGCTCTAGTAATTGGTCCAGTATGTATAGCAGCAGGGGCTGTGGGTGTAACAATTGTATTGATGTCCTCATCAATGAAGGTCGGCCTGCAGAAAAGTTAGTTCGCCCCAATGCTTGTCGATCCTGCACTTCACGTTCAGCTTTACAAGCAAGATGGAATAAACGAGTGATATTAGTATACTCCTTATAGTCTAGAATGGTCTGAATCTCTCTATTTAATCCACCCAGAAAACGTGCAAGCATAGCTTCATTCTCCTCAACAATACCACATCTAATCATGCCAGTTTGTAATTCCTGATAATATTCTTCTACAGAATTTTTTCCTTGTCTTAAACGCTGCAATTTTTGAAGCAATTCACGTTGATAATATGGTGGAACCCAACGCGTACGCATAGCAGTTTTCAAAGCAGCCCAAGTAGTTGGAATAGGATATAATCTACAATGTTCAGACCACCATACACATGCAAAACTAGTGAAAGCACAAACAGCAGCAGCAACTCGTCTCTCCTCAGGATATTGTAAACATGTAAATCGTTGTTCAGTTTCTAACTCCCAAGTAAGATATATATCAGGAACATATCTACCCTCAAATGGTGGAATATTCAATTTCAGTTTAGGAATATGGACATCATCTCGTACCTGAGGTGGTGGTGCAGGCCTACCATTACGAATATATACCTGAGGTCTACCTGCTGGTGGTGGTACAGGTGGCTGCACATAGTGTTGATTTTGATCAACATCATCCTCATAATCTCCCACATAATCATCCTCCTCCGCATCAGCAGCAGGAGCCACAGAAGTATCAACAGCAGCACCAACAGTTTGGCCAAACGCAAGAGGAACACGGCTTGCTCGGCGGAGGTCTGCTTCGCGACGTGGAGGTAGTCGTTGTTGTTGTTGTTGGAGAGGTGCGTTAGCTGCAGCGGGTGGTGGTGGTGGAAGACGCGCGAGCAATTCATTAAACTTGTTATCGAGCTTTGTTTCGAACGTCTTCTCAAAGCCAGTGATCTTCTCCATGGCCTCTTCAAAATTGTTCAGCACATCTTGCACCTGTTCAGTCATCATTTGCTGAAACTTATCATGAAGCTCCTTGTTCGATAAATTCTCCCAGTCAATCTCATCGGCTTGTGATCCTGGCATGGTTAGCAGCAATAGAAACACACAAGAATATGATCCTGCAGACTACGAACAAGTGGTGGTGGTGGGTGTCACAAATCCGTCAAGCAAATCTCAAATTCTTACCAGTTCTTACCCAGCAGCAGGCGGTGATCGGCAACCGTTGTAGTCAAAAACTCTCAAAGCTTGGATAGAGCGATTACCAGGGAGAGTCAAACGCACGACGTAGATGTATGTGGAGCTGGGAAGGCTTATAATATGGTAGCAAAAAGGGTCAGCAATAATCAATTCAGAGATGCAAAGTTGGATCAGGCGAAGATGTGAATGACCTCAACTATGATTATGACAATGAACAGTGCGTAGCACGTGGTGGAAATTAATGGATGGGATAGTGGACAGCGGAAGGGATAATGATGCAGCGGCGACCTGACTAATGTGAACAGAACTCGAAACTCTAAAGGAACTAGACACTAAGACCAGCAACTAACACGACGATGCAACCGATAATTCAACTATGCAAGCAATGAATAGAAAATTGCAAAGGCTCAGACTGGCTTGGATAAATGATGAACAGATCTAACTTTTTTATGGCTTTTTCATGGACTGTAGGTATGAATGACAGATGCGATCTAAACTATGAAAAACTGTAAAATCTCACCGAGCAACCTGAAAACTGATACCACTTGATAGAGGCGAGGGTGTCCCGATCTTTCGATGAGATGAAAACTATCGATTTGGTGGAGACGACTTTGACAATCCGACTACAAACGTGCACGACGTTGCGCCTTAGCAATCGCTAAACCAATCTCCTGAGGTTACTGACGATGCCGGAAGCACGGTCAGCCTGACCACGAAGGTCTATTCCTGCAAGCAATCGAAGAACGAGCAAGAATATGATAAAGCAATCTGAATATTGCAAATATATATGAGGTATTGATAATGGTGGGGATCCGTAAGCGGTCTTGGTCTGGTCGTTGGACACAAACGAAGTACACGAAGTTGCAATGGCTAACTTTTAACTAAACAAATCCCAAAGTCTAAACGATGCCCT
The DNA here is from genome assembly GCF_002162155.2 of Triticum dicoccoides. Taxonomy (NCBI): domain Eukaryota; kingdom Viridiplantae; phylum Streptophyta; class Magnoliopsida; order Poales; family Poaceae; genus Triticum; species Triticum dicoccoides. Next base: position 316,405,697 of record NC_041386.1, on the reverse strand, counting down.
AAGGGCTGTATATATGGAGGAAGAGGGGGGGAATTTCGTGGCCCTTGGTGGAGGGGTCCGAAATCAACCCTATCTCTTGTTTCCCCACACATACGGACTCTAAAAATAGCCTATACTTATGTATTTCGAAATTACATGGGCCTGGCCCAATAATAAGGTGACGCAGCACCTAAAATAGCCTCGGGACGAAATTTATGAAGTGGCAGCTTGCATATTTCGTCCAAGGCTGCATGCACTCCTTATGGTGGCTTCAAAGTCCCGAAATCATCACTTGTAACTCCGTTCTGGATCCCCTTGCGCATGCCATCATCTCCACGCTTGAACTTGTTCCAAGGTTCATCTTTCTTGTCCAAGCTAGGCACTTCATTTCTAAGCAAGACAAATGTATCCAATTTAGGCAGCATCATATTCTCATGAACATTAGAATCATTACCAAGAAACGAAAGTACCTGGTAATTTAGTTGGCGTGCACGAGCTCTAGTAATTGGTCCAGTATGTATAGCAGCAGGGGCTGTGCGTGTAACAATTGTATTGATGTCCTCATCATGTGACGTCTTGGTCTGGTTGTTGGACACAAATGAAGTACGCGAAGTTGTAGCTATGGCGAACTTTTAATCTAAACAAAACCCAAAGTCTAAACGACGCCCTAAACGATGTATATATGGAGGAAGAGGGGGGAATTTCGTGGCCCTTGGAGGAGGGGTCCGAAACCAACCCCAACTCCTGTTTCCCCACACATACGGACTCTAAAAACAGCCTATACTTAAGTATTTCGAAAATACATGGGCCTGGCCCAATAATAAGGTGACGCAGCACCTAAAATAGCCTCTGGACGAAATTTATGAAGTGGCAGCTTGCATATTTCCTCCAAGGCTGCATGCACTCCTTATGGTGGCTTCAAAGTCCCGAAATCATCACTTGTAACTCCGTTCTGGATCCCCTTGCGCATGCCATCATCTCCACGCTTGAACTTGTTCCAAGGTTCATCTTTCTTGTCCAAGCTAGGCACTTCATTTCTAAGCAAGACAAATGTATCCAATTTAGGCAGCATCATATTCTCATGAACATTAGAATCGTTACCAAGAAACGAAAGTACCTGATAATTCAATTGGCGTGCTCGAGCTCTAGTAATTGGTCCAGTATGTATAGCAGCAGGGCTGTGGGTGTAACAATGGTATTGATGTCCTCATCATCCTCCCCTTCTTGAAATGAAGTCGTCCTCGACGAAAGTTCATCGTCCTCACCCAAATAAGGCTTCAAATCTGCAATGTTAAAAGTGGGTGTAACCCCAAAATCTGCAGGCAGCTCAAGTTTATATGCATTATCATTTATTTTCTCTAACACCTTAAAAGGACCATCAGCATGTGGCATTACCTCTGATTTGTGCAAATTAGGAAATCTATCCTTACGCAAATGTAACCAAACAAGATCTCCAGGTGCAAACATAACATGTTTTCTACCCTTATCTCCAGCAAGTTTATATTTAGCATTCATACGCTCAATGTTTTCCTTTGTTAACTCATGCATTTTTAAAATCAATTCAGCACGTTCTTTAGCATCAAAATTAACCTTCTCCGAAGATGGAAGAGGCAACAAATCAATAGGTGCACGAGGTAGGAAACCATACACAATTTCAAAAGGGCACATCTTAGTAGTAGAATGCAATGAACGATAATAAGCAAATTCAATATGAGGCAAGCATTCTTCCCACATTTTCTTGTTATTCTTCAAAACAGACCTAAGCATAGTAGACAATGTTCTATTGACTACTTCAGTTTGTCCATCAGTTTGGGGGTGACATGTAGTACTAAAAAGCAGCTTAGTCCCCAACTTAGCCCATAAACATCTCCAAAAGTGGCTAAGAAATTTAGTATCATGATCTGAAACAATAGTATTTGGCACACCATGCAAGCGGATAATTTCACGAAAGAACAAATCAGCAACATTAATAGCATCATCGCTTTTATGACATGGTATAAAGTGTGCCATTTTCAAGAACCTATCCACGACAACAAATATGCTATCCCTCCCCTTCTTTGTTCGAGGTAAACCTAAAACAAAGTCCATAGATATATCCTCCCAAGGAACACTAGGTACAGGCAAAGGCATATATAAACCATGAGGATTGAGTCGTGACTTATCTTTTTTACACGTAGTGCAGCGAGCAACAAAACGCTCAACATCCCGTCTCATCTTTGGCCAAAAGAAATGTGTAGCAAGTATATCCTCCGTCTTCTTGACGCCAAAGTGTCCCATTAATCCTCCTCCATGCGCCTCCTGCAACAACAAAAGACGAATAGAGCTAGCTGGAATGCATAGCTTGTTAGCACGAAACACAAATCCATCGTTAAGAACGAACTTGTTCCAAGTTCTCCCTTCCTTACAACTCTGCAATACATCTTTAAATTCAGCATCATGCACATATTGATCTTTGATGGTCTCCAAACCAAATAATTTAAAGTCAAGTTGTGAAAGCATAGTATAACGACGAGACAATGCATCAGCAATAACATTTTCTTTACCCTTCTTGTGTTTAATGACATAAGGAAAAGTCTCGATGAATTCAACCCATTTAGCATGTCTACAGTTCAGTTTTGCTTGACTTTTAATGTGTTTCAAAGATTCATGATCAGAATGTATAACAAATTCCTTGGGCCATAAATAATGTTGCCATGTTTCTAAGGTCCGAACAAGAGCATATAATTCTTTGTCATAAGTAGAATAGTTCAGACTAGCCCCACTCAATTTTTCAGAAAAGTATGCACCAGGTTTGTCATCTTGTAATAACACACCTCCTAATCCAATTCCACTAGCATCACATTCAACCTCAAAAGTCTTATTAAAATCAAGAAGTTGGAGTAAAGGAGCATGTGTCAACTTATCTTTCAATACCGTAAAGGCTTGTTCCTGTGCGGTACCCCAAACAAAAGGCACATCCTTCTTTGTAAGCTCGTAGAGAGGCGCAGCAATGGTGTTGAAATCTCTCACAAAACGCCTATAGAATCCAGCGAGGCCAAGAAAACTCCTCACTTGTGTGACCGTTTTGGGCTGCGGCCAACTCTCAATAGCTTCAATCATGGCTTTATCAACTTCAATTCCCTGTGGAGTAACAACATAGCTAGGAAAAGATACTCGGTCAGTGCAAAAGGTGCACTTTCCAAGGTTACCAAACAAACGTGCATCACCTAGAGCAATAAAAACAACACGTAAATGTTCCAAATGTTCCTCCAAAGATTTGCTATAAATCAATATGTCATCAAAGTAAACTACCACAAATCGTTCGATGAAAGCACGTAAAACTTCATTCATTAACCTCATGAAAGAACTAGGTGCATTAGTTAACCCAAAAGGCATGACTAACCACTCATATAATCCAAACTTAGTTTTAAATGTTGTTTTCCATTCATCTCCCAATTTCATACGAATTTGATGGCATCCACCATGCAAATCAACTTTGGAGAATATTATAGAGCCACTCAATTCATCAAGCATATCATCTAGCCTAGGAATAGGATGACGATAACAAATAGTAATATTATTAATACCTCTACAATCAACGCACATACGTGACGTACCATCCTTTTTCGGCACTAAAATGAAAGGAACGGCACAAGGACTAAGGGATTCGCGTATATAACCTTTGTCGAGCAGTTCTTGTACTTGACGCATAATCTCCTTCATCTCCTCTGGATTGGTACGGTATGGTACACGGTTGGGTAATGATGCACCGGGAATTAAGTCAATTTGATGCTCAATCCCTCGAATAGGTGGTAATCCCGGTGGCATGTCTTGTGGAAAGACGTCAGCGAACTCCTGCAAAATGTTAGTGACAGTAGGAGGCAAAGAAGAAGGCACGTCCTCGAATGAAAATAATGCCTCTTTGCACACAAAAGCATAGCAAACAGATTTGCTAAAATCTAAATCATCATTATCAGATTTGGTGGCAATTAAACATGCACTTTTCAATTTAATTTTAGAAGCAACACTAGATGTTTTATTATTAGGCTGCATTTGTTGCTCAAAGTCTTTTGCCACAATCTGATTTTCACTTTTATTTTTCTCTTGTTTTGCTTTATTAGCTCTATTAATATCATCTTTCAAAAAGGAATCAAGAGTCATAGGAAGCAAAGTAATATTGTTATCCTTATAAACAAGACTATACTGATTGTTTCTACCATGGTGTACAGAATTTTTATCAAATTGCCATGGTCTAGCAATTAATAAGGAACATGCTTGCATAGGTACCACATCACAATCAACATAATCAGCATATGTAGAGATACTAAAATGCACACGAACAGTACGTGTTACCTTAACCTTGCCACTGTTGTTGAACCATTGGATATAGTAAGGATGTGGATGTGGTCTTGCGGTGAGTGAGAGCTTCTCCACCATCTCCATGCTAGCCAAGTTATTGCAGCTCCCTCCATCTATGATGACGCGAACAGAACGTTCCTTCACAACTCCCTTTGTATGGAACAAATTATGCCTTTGATTTTGCTCAGCTTGTGTGACCTGCACACTCAAAACACGTTGAGAAACTAAACATTCATACCTGCCAGCATCTTCAGGAGCCATGTATTGCGTCTCATGATCAGAATCATCTCCACCATGTTCTTCACGTGTAATAAGAGCCAAAGTGTCCTCATCATCGTCACTAGCAGACTCATACTCACCATCCTCAGTAGCAATCATCACACGCTGAGATTTGCATTCTCTCGCAAAATGTCCTCTGCCCTTACAACAACGACAAATAATATCACTTGTGTGCCCTGTTGATGCCACGGAAGAAGAAGAACTCTGCGCAGGCCCGGGAGGTGTGCTCTTGGCAGATAGTGGTGGTTGTGCCTGCTTTCTTGTATCACGGCTAGAGGTGGCACCTGATGGAGGTGCTGGCTAGTGGAAGTAGAGGATGCACGTGGTATCCATGATGAAGATCGACCTGCAGAAAAGTTAGTTCGTGCCAATGCCTGTCGATCCTGCACTTCACTTGCAGCTTTACAAGCAAGATAGAATAAACGAGTGATATTAGTATACTCCTTATACTCTAGAATGGTCTGAGTCTCTCTATTTAATCCACCCATAAAACGTGCAAGCATAGCTTCATTCTCCTCAACAATACCACATCTAATCATGCCAGTTTGTAATTCCTGATAATATTCTTCTACAGAATTTTGTCCTTGTCTTAAACGCTGCAACTTTTGAAGTAATTCACGTTCATAATATGGTGGAACCCAACGAGTACGCATAGCAGTTTTCAAAGCAGCCCAAGTAGCTGGAATAGGATATAATCTACAATGCTCAGACCACCAAACACATGCAAAACTAGTGAATGCACAAACAACAGCAGGAACACGTCTCTCCTTGGGATATTGTAAACATGTAAATCGTTGTTCAGTTACTAACTCCCAAGTAAGATATATATCAGGAACATATCTACCCTCAAATGGTGGAATATTCAATTTTAGTTTAGTGAGATGGTCATGATCTCGTACCTGAGGGTGAGCCCTAACATTGCCATTATTTGCATGTGGACGACCTGGTGGTTGCTGTGCTGGTGGTGGCACGTAGTTCTAATTTTGATCAACATCATCCTCGTAATCTCCCGCAAAATCATCCTCCTCCGCATCAGTAGCAGGAGCCACAGAAGTATCAACAGCAGCACCAACAGTTTGGCCAGGTGCAAGAGGGAGACGGCTCGCTCGGTGGAGGGCTGTTTCGCGATGTGTAGGTAGTCGTCGTCGTCGTTGTTGTTGTTGTTGTAGAGGTGAGTTAGGTGCAGCCGGTGGTGCTGGTGGAAGACGCACGAGCAATTCATTAAACCTGTTATCGAGCTTTGTTTTGAACGTCTTCTCCATCCCATCCATCTTCTCCATGGCCTCTTCAAATCTGTTTAGCACATCTTGCACTTGTCCACTCATCATTTGCTGAAATTTATCATGCAACTCCTTTTTCGTCATGTTCTGCCAGTGAGTCTCGTCGGCTTGTGATCCTGCCATGGTTAGCAACAATAGAAACACACAAGAATATGATCCTACAGACTACTAACAAGAGGTGGTGGTGGTGTCACAAATCCGTAAAGCAAATCTCAAATTCTTACCAGTTCTTACCCAGCAGCAGGCGGTGATCGGCAACTGTCGTAGTCAAAACTCTCAAAGCTTGGATAGAGCGATTACCCGGGAGAGTCAAACGCACGACGTAGATGTATGTGGAGCTGGGAAGGCTTATAATATGGTAGCAAAAAGGGTCAGCAATAATCAATTCAGAGAGGCAAAGTTGAATAAACGCTCAACGACGGTACTGTGCTAGTCCTAGGCTAGACCGTGCTAGAGACGCGAGCCTAGAACACTAACAAAATCACGGCGCTGCACGTAAACAATGGAGGAGCACACTCTGAATTTTTTTTCTTCTTTTTTTTCACTTTTTTGCACTTTTTCCTCTTTTTTTTGCTCCACAACAATTTTTTTTTCGAAAAAGTCTACTAATGGTCTAAAAACTGCCTAGCCAGAATTTTCCAGACTTAGTTTTTTTTGGAGTTTGGAACTATTTTTCTTCTGCGGGTAGCACGAAAGTTCAGGAGTCCTACTCTGTCACGACTCGGAGTATCGCGTGATCTGGAAATCCAAAACAGAGTAACAAAATACTGGACTCGGACTAGGACTGGTGACGGAGATGAATCTGGTGGAACTCAGACTGTGGTGGGATATCTGGACTCGGATTGGTGGTGGTATATGGCGATGGTATATCTGGACTCGAATTGGTGGTGGTACATGGTGATGGTATATGTGGACTCGGATTGGTGTTGGTATATGGCAGCTGATAGAGGCAAAGGTGTCCCGTCTTTCGATGAGATGATGAATATCGCTTTGGTGGAAGTCGACTTTGACGATCCGACTACGAACGTGCGAGGACGTTGCGCCTTAGCAATCGCTAAACCAACTCCGAGAGGTTATTGACCACGACGGAGCACGATCAACCTGACCACGAGGGTCTGTTTCCTGCGAGCAAACGAAGAACAAGCAAGAAACTAAGATTGCAATCTGGATATTGCGAATATAAGATGAAAGCTTTATTGATCAAGGTGGGGTTCTGTGACGCCTTTGTCTGGTCGTTGAACACAAACGAAGTACGCGAAGTTGCAGCTATGGCGAACTTTAATCTAAACAAAACCCAAGGAAAAGCTACTAGATGGATCTACTTATATAGGAGCAAGGGGTGGCGGCCAAGGAGGTGGGAGGACGTCCCAAGGCAGCCTAAACTAAATCTAGGTCGTACAAGGCCAATGGGCCCAAGTGGAGGTGATGTAACACCTTTGGACTTGTAGTTTGACTCGGATTCTGCTGCAGCATCAGATTGTTTCGTCCACAACTCAACGCTCCGGACGAATTTGAAGGTGATTCCAATTGGGTTGGAAAGTGCACGAAATCTAGTTTCCAACAAAAGAAGAATCACCCAATTCGGAGTCCGTATGAAAAACTTGTGTGCGTTTTGAGTCAGGTATGTCTGTGCAGTCCGAATCTGAATCCAGAACGTGAGAGACTTGGACTCTATCTTCTCTTGGGCCAAAAGTGACGTGAGAGAACTTTTTGGACAGCAAATAAACATCTCTTCCTTCCTTATCTTCATATGTGGATTGTACAAATGTCCCATACACCTGCAATTAGACAAAACACAAAAGTGTGTGAAGTATTTTTGTTCTGGATAACATAAATAGATTATTGAATAGTTTGCACTAGAAATCACCTGACAAATATGCATATATGCAATATTTTTGGTCATATCCAAGGTGTCATGTCCTCATCATCCTCCCCTTCTTGAAAATAAAGCCGTCCTCGGCATTGCTTAATCTGAAATGTGGCTAACAAAAGAGACAAGGTGTACATGTTGTATATGTATATGTCATCCATTTTTACTTCCCTTGATTTTTGCATTTATGACACATGAATAGATGAGTAACTTGCATAGTTCATAAAATCTAAAGCCAAAAAATTAGCACAAGAAGTAGAAGGCATGAAAATATTGCAACTCAGTTTGCACATATAAGTGAAGCTCTTATTCATTTCAAAAGATTGACAATGTTCATCATTAAACCATCCCAACATTGGTGAATAAACCTTACTTGCATCAAATTTACATGCTACAACATGCTTAAATAAGCAAACATGCAATAAGTCATTCAACACAGAATCATCACCAAGATTAGAGGTCATATCAAAATGATTAAACATTGGTTCTTTTGCATCAATAGTTAATTCAATGGGTGCACTCAAAATTGTTGGTATTTCAGTTGTTTGATCACATGGCAAAGTCAAATTATCAACGTAGTCCTCTAAAATAGGTGGTGTGATCAAAGTAGTGGGTAGCTCATCAGATGTGCATTCAAATTGACAAGGCATTCATCATTCTCATGTAGAGATGGAAGATCAGTACCTTTGTCATTACCTCTTATGATCAACTCAGATGATGTAGCCACTCTCGGGGGCGATGTGTCACATGGTGGAGGTGATGTAGTCCTGACAACAACGGATGTGGTTGTCATAGTATGCCTAGTAGTTGAAGGAACAATCATATCAGCTCTTGGAATGTGCACCGTGCGCTTGTTCTCCTCGTGGCCAACACGTCGTTTTATTTCCTGTTCAGCTTTGCAAGCAAGATGAAACAAATGGTCCATAGGATAACACTCTTCATGAATTAGTATCTCTTGAATATCACGGTTTAATCCTCCCCAAAATCTATCCATAAAATCATCTTCACTTTCTTCTAAAGAGGAATGCAACAAGGTAGTTTGTAAATCATCATAATATTTTGTTACAGTTTCACTATCTTGTTTTAAGTGTTGCAACTTCTTAATCATGTCACGAGTATAATAAGCAGGGACGAAAGTATGTCGCATGGCAAGTTTCAAATCATCCCAAGTAGTAGGTATATCATCAGGGTGTAACCGACAATATTCACTCCACCAAACCAAAGCATAACCAGTGAAAGAACCAACCGCAACCTTAACCTTTTTATGTTCATTGAAATTATGGGAAGCAAATATTTTTTTTATGTCGAACTCCCATTCAATATATAAAGCAGGTTTAAAACGGCCATTAAATGGTGGTATAGATACATTAACTGATCATGTGCATTTGGATGTTTGTGCACCTCTCGTGACGGTTGTGGTATTTGCAAAGGTGGTGGCACGTCTCCCGCGATCGACAAAGCCCATGAATTGACTCTGGATCCTGTCATGATTAGTAGAACAAGAAACAAAACCCAAAAATAATGTTCCTATAACTACTAGGATGTGGTGGTAAAACGCTCACAGTAAAGCAATTATCAATGTCTTACAAGTTCTTACCATGCAGCAGGCGGTGATCGGCAACCAGCGGTGTCAAGTAACTCCGAATATTGAGTAAAGCGATTGCCAGGGGAGCGTACGTATACACGGTGTAGAAATATGTGGAGCTGGGTTGGCTATATATGGTAGCAAAAGATTAGCAATAATCAATTCAAAGATGCAATGTTGAATAAACGCTCAACGACGGTACTGTGCTGGTCCTAGGCTAGACCGAACTAGAGACGCGAGCCTAGAACACTAATGAGGTCACGGCATAGCACAACTAGCATCAATGAAGGATAAGTAGCTCTGGACAGCAAGATATAAGTGAAGATCACAACGGCAGTAAAGATAATGATGAATAACAACTGCCAAGCAGGATATATAACAACTCTCTCTTCAACTTTCCTCTTGAAAAGTTTGCTACTAACTCAAGTTTTCCAATGCAAAAAGAATCACTCAATTCCGAATTGATATGAGGAGTCAATTTTAAAACTGGCCTGAAAAATTGGAACAAAGTGTATGCGCGAACTTTGGAGGGCAAAAAGACCTATTTAGAAGCTGATTTTGAGACGCCAAATATTGAACAAGCTTTTGCAACTATTCAGATGCGTCTAGTCGCTAGCTTTAATTTGAGTACTTGTGGAGCCAAAACGGAGTTCGTATGAGGAAGTTATGCCTGTTTTACTAAACAGTGCACAAAACAGATTTCAATCCGAATTCAACTACGAGATTGAGTCTAGATAGATCCGAATTTTGTTTTTTTTTCTTCTCTTTTTTTTCCTCTTTTTTTTTCCTCACACGTTTTTTTCTTTTTCTTTTCTCTGACTTTTTTTTACTTTTTTTTCTCTCTCTTTTTTTTCTCCGTCTTTCTTTTTCTCCTTCTTTTTTTTCTCTCTCTCGTTCCAAACAAACTAGATAAGATGCAGATTGGATCAAGCGAAGATGTGAATGATCTCAACTATGATTATGACAATGAACGGTGGGTAGCACGTGGTGGAAACTGATGGATGGATGGTGGACAGCGGAAGGAATAACGATGCAGCGGTGGCGTGACAAATGTGAACAGAACTCGAAACTCTAAACGAACTAGACACTAAGACCAGCAAGTCGACATGACGATGCAACCGATAATTCAATAGTGCATACAATGAAAAGAAAATTGCAAAGGCTTAGACTGGCTTGGACAAAGGATGAATAGATCTATCTTTTTTTTGTGGCTTTTTCTTGGACAATAGGTAAGAAAATAAATCTAATCTAGGGAAAACTGGAAATTCTCACCGAGCAACCTGAAAACTGATACCACTTGATAGAGGCAAAGGTGTCCCGTCTTTCGATGAGATGATGGATATCGCTTTGGTGGAAGTCGACTTTGACAATCCGACTACGAACGTGCGAGGACGTCGCGCCTTAGCAATCGCTAAAACAACTCCGAGAGGTTATTGACCACGACGGAGCACGATCAACCTGACCACGAGGGTCTGTTTCCTGCGAGCAAACGAAGAACAAGCAAGAAACTGAGATTGCAATCTGGATATTGCGAATATAAGATGAAAGCTTTATTGATCAAGGTGGGGTTCTGTGACGCCTTTGTCTGGTCGTTGAACACAAACGAAGTACGCGAAGTTGCAGCTATGGCGAACTTTAATCTAAACAAAACCCAAGGAAAAGCTACTAGATGGATCTACTTATATAGGAGCAAGGGGTGGCGGCCAAGGAGGTGGGAGGACGTCCCAAGGCAGCCTAAAACTAAATCTAGGTCGTACAAGGCCAATGGGCCCAAGTGGAGGTGATGTAACACCTTTGGACTTGTAGTTTGACTCGGATTCTGCTGCAGCATCAGATTGTTTCGTCCACAACTCAACGCTCCGGACGAATTTGAAGGTGATTCCAATTGGGTTGGAAAGTGCACGAAATCTAGTTTCCAACAAAAAAAGAATCACCCAATTCAGAGTCCGTATGAAAAACTTGTGTGCGTTTTGAGTCAGGTATGTCTGTGCAGTCCGAATCTGAATCCAGAACGTGAGAGACTTGGACTCTATCTTCTCTTGGGCCAAAAGTGACGTGAGAGAACTTTTTGGATAGCAAATAAACATCTCTTTCTTCCTTATCTTCATATATGGATTGTACAAATGTCCCATACACCTGCAATTAGACAAAACACAAAAGTGTGTGAAGTATTTTTGTTCTGGATAACATAAATAGATTATTGAATAGTTTGCACTAGAAATCACCTGACAAATATGCATATATGCAATATTTTTGGTCATATCCAAGGTATTCATGTCCTCATCAGCTGCGGCGATGTATATGGTAGGGTGGTGGTATATGGTAATGATGATGACGATGGTGCGGTGGCGGCGTGACAACCTGTGAACAGAACGCGAAATTCTAAGGGACTAGACGCTAAGACCAGCAACTTGACACGACGATGCAACCGCAAATTCAGCAAAGCAAAACTCTAAAAAGACTATGCAAAGGCTCAGATTGGTTCGGATATGATGACCTAACCCTAAAAATTTTTTTGGCTTTTTCCTGGACTATAGGTATGAAGAACATACTCGACCTAAACTACGAAAAACTGTAAAATCTCACCGAGCAACCTGGAAATCTGATACCACTTGATAGAGGCAAAGGTGTCCCGTCTTTCAATGAGATAGTGGCTATCGTTTTAGAGGAAATCGACTTTGACGATCCGACTACGAACGTGCGAGGATGTCGTGCCTTAGCAATCGCTAAACCAACTCCGAGGGGTTATTGACCACGCCGGAGCACGATCAACCTGACCACGAGGGCCTGTTTCCTACGAGCGAACGAAGAACAAGCAAGAAACTGAGATTGCAATTTGGATATCGTGAATATAAGATGAAAGCTTTATTGATCAAGGTGGGGTTCTGTGACGTCTTGGTCTGGTCGTTGGACACAAACGAAGTATGCGAAGTTGCAGCTATGGCGAACTTTTAATCTAAACAAAACCCAAAGTCTAAACGACGCCCTAAGGGCTGTATATATGGAGGAAGAGGGGGGTTTCGTGGCCCTTGGAGGAGGGCTCCGAAACCAACCCTAACTCTTGTTTCCCCACACATACGGACTCTAAAAACAGCCTATACTTAAGTGTTTCGAAAATACATGGGCCTGTCCCAATAATAAGGTGACGCAGCACCTAAAATAGCCTCTGGACGAAATTTATGAAGTGGCATCTTGCATATTTCGTCCAAGGCTTCATGAACTCCTTATGGTGGCTTCAAAGTCCTGAAATCATCACTTGTAACTCTGTTCGCAGTGAAGCCAAGCCCGAGCGCACCTTGGGCCCGGGGGCTACTATCGTCATTCTGAGAACGGGGTTCCCCAGACTTGCCTGCCTATGGCCCAAGGCGCGGCTAAGCCAGTAGGCTATACGGCCCATCTTCACCAACAAGGCATCGAAGACCCTCGCGAGGGACCAAGCCTCGCGAGGCGGACGATGCAAGACCTCCTCAGAGTGGCCTAGTCAGGCAGGCTCACGATGAGCTGAGATATCAAGGCAGGGCAAACCTCACGAGGCTCTCGTGACGTGAGCCATGACGATCGGCGCCAGGCGGGCGCCAGCGTGCGCAGCGTCCTTGTTTCCTCTTTGGTGCTAAGGAAGCAGGCGCAGGCGAAGAGTACCGAGGCATTAGGCAAAGGTTGCCATATCGGTGCAACGAGACCAAGACCCGAAGGACGGCAAGACGGAGGTCATCATGGAGCCCAAGACAGCGTCACCACCAAAGCCTTTCGCGGGTGAAGACCACTTTTGTTAGGATAGCTTGTACTAGATGTCCGCCTTCGAATTAGCCCGCCGTTGTTGGCTCCCTTCCTGCTCAATATTTGGGAAGAGGACCAGGGCCTATATAAGTAGAGCTAGCCACCACCATAGGGGGAGGTAGATCACTCTCACCCGCACAAGTTAGCCAATTGAATTATCAGGGCCTAGCGTGGGCAAGAAAGATGAACCTTGGAGCAAGTTAAAGCATGGAGATGATGGCATGCGCAAGGGGATAGTGAACAGAGTTACAAGTGATGATTTCAGGACTTTGAAGCCACCATAAGGAGTGCCTAAAGCCTTGGACTAAATATACAAGATGTCACTTTATAAATTTCGTCCAGAGGCTATTCTAGGTGCCGCGTCACCTTATTATTGGGCCAGGCCCATGTATTTTCGAAATACTTAAGTATAGGCTGTTTTTAGAGTCCGTATGTGTGGAGAAACAAGAGTTAGGGTTGGTTTCGGACCCCTCCTCCAACGGCCACGAAATTCCCCCTCTCTCCTCCATATATACAGCCCTTAGGGCATCGTTTAGACTTTGGGTTTTTTTTAGACTAAAAGTTCGCCATAGCTGCAACTTCGCGTTCTTCGTTTATGTCCAACGACAAGACCAAGAAGTCACAGAACCCCACCTTCATTAATAAAGCTTTCCTCTTTTATTCGCAATATCCAGATTGCAATCTCAGTTTCTTGCTTGTTCTTCGTTTGCTCGCAGAAAATAGACCCTCGTGGTCAGGTTGATCGTGCTCTGGTGTGGTTAATAACCCTCGGAAGTTGGTTTAATGATTGCTAAGTCGCGACGTCTTCGCACGTTCATAGTCGGATCATCAAAGTCGACTCCCATAGAAAACGATATCTATCTCATCGAAACATCAGGACACCTTTGCCTCTATCAAAGTGCGTAGTTTTCTTGGCCTTGCGGGTTTCTATCGTCGCTTTGTGAAGGATTTTAGCACCATTGCTTCGCCTTTGCATGCTTTGAGCAAGAAGAATGCGCCTTTTGTTTGAGGACCATCCCAAGATACCGCATTCAATGAGCTTAAGAATTTGCTTACTCATGCTCCCGTGCTTGCTTTACCCAACTTCGACAAACCTTTTGAAATTCATTGTGATGCTAGTGGTAATGGCATAGGAGGTGTGTTAACGCAAGAGAAGCGCCCCATAGCTTACTTTCGTGAGAAACTTTCCGGAGCGCAACTCAATTATCCCATCTATGACAAAGAGCTATATGCTTTAGTCCGCGTTTTGCATGAATGGGAACATTACCTTCGTCCCCATGAGTTTATCATTCATACCGATCATGAGACCCTCAAGTATCTTAAGGGTCAAACGAAGTTGAACAAGCAGCATGCTAAATGGAGTGAATTTATTAAGTCTTTTCCCTATGTCATAAAGTACATCAAGGGAAAAGAAAACATCGTAGCGGATGCTCTTTCCCGCATATGCATGCTTGTCACGCAACTTGAGTTAGATGTCATTGGCTTCGAGCATATCAAAGACTTGTATGAGCATGATGCAACTTTTGCTACTCCTTATGCTAAGTGTTTGTCTAATACATCTTGGGAACGCTATTACATTAAAGACGGATATCTTATGAGAGATAACAAACATTGCATTCCCGAGTCCTCTCTTCGTTTGTTGCTTTTGCAGGAACTCATGGAGGAAGCTTAATGGGACACTTCGGACGCGACAAGACGTTCGCCACGCTCTCGAAGAACTACTTTTGGCCAAAGATGTTTCGGGACGTCAATCGTTTCACCAACCGGTGTTCTACATGTCGCAAAGCTAAGTACAAAGCTCAATCTCATGGCCTCTACATGCCTTTACCAATTCCATACCAACCATGGGAACACATTAGCATGGACTTTGTACTTGGTTTGCCTAGGACTCGAAATGCAAAATATTCCATATTTGTCGTTGTGGACCGTTTTGTCAAAAATGGCACATTTTGTTCCTTGCAACAAGATAGACGATGCTTCACATGTTGCTAATCTCTTTTGTAGGGAAATATTGCGTCTCCATGGTGTGCCAAAGACCATCGTCTCGAACCGCGACGTCAAGTTCCTTAGCTACTTTTGGAAGACCCTATGTGCCAAGCTCGGAATCAAGCTACTATTCTACACGGCGTACCATCCTCAAACCGATGGCCAAACGGAGGTGACAAACCGCACACTCTCCGGTCTACTTCGAGTACTCATCAAGAAGAACATCAAGGAGTGGGAGGAGTGTCTACCCATCACCGAGTTCGCCTACAACCGAGCACGACACTCAACAACCGGCAAGTCCCCTTTCGAGGTCGTCTACGGATTCAACCCTTTGTCACCATTGGATATTCTACCTCTACCACTCCAAGAGCGAATCAATTTGGATGCAAGTGCAAGAGCGACCCATCACAAGAAGGTGCATGAAGATACAAGAAACACCATCGAGTGCCAAGTACAACGCCTTGCGACCAAGCTCAACGTCAACAAGCACCCTATGATATTCAACATTGGAGACCTCGTGTGGCTACACCTTCTCAAGGACCGATTTCCCCAAGAACGCAAGTCCAAACTTCGACCACGCGCGGATGGACCATTCAAGGTGCTTGCACGTTACAACAACAATGCATACAAGATCGACATCCCTCGTGACAAGTACTCCGTGAGCGACATCTTCAACATCAAAGATCTCTCGCCCTACAATGGTGATGAGTATTTCGATCCGAGGACGGATCTTCCCCAAGGGAGGGGAGATGATGCGGAGCATCCCATGATCATCCCCATGGACGCACCGACACCTCCAACGACACCACTTGGACCAATGACACGAGCCCGAGCCAAAGCTATCGAAGATAAGGTGAACTCACTCCTCTCCGAACTTCCACTTTCTATGCATGAGACATGGCTACTACCTAAGTCTGAGGTGTTTTGCATGATTAGGCACCAAGAGGGCCCTCCCGAAGATGCGCATGAAGATGTACAAGTCCCCAAGTCCATGGATGAGGAAAACCAACAGAAGGAGCCAAGAGCATCTTCCAGGCCCCGGACATCCGGCCAAGGCCCCGGACATCCGGCCCCGGCAGCCCGGACATCCGGCCCCTTCCGAGCCCCCGGACATCCGGCCCCTCTGAACCCGAGAGCAACAAATGCCACCGCTCCAGCCCGGACATCCGGCCCCCCAGCCCGGACATCCGGCGTCGCCTGAAAGCCCAGACATCCGGCCTCCCCTGTCTGCGCACAGTGAAGGGACGAGGCCCGTGTATCCCTTCTCCCCGCTAGACTATATATACTCCATCCCGTACATCTTTCTAGGGTTAGCAAAGGATTAGCTCATATTTTGTGTGAGAGCTTTGCTCATCCACTTGGTTACCTTCTCCTCGGAGATTCGAGCCTCCACCGGAGAAGATCCCCCAAGCGGATTCAAGACCCCTCTTTAGGGAAGAACATCAACACCTCCTCACGGACAAGAACCGGTTACCCTTTTGTATCATCCCTAGTTTATCATGGGTCGTGTATCTTACTTTATGTACTCGAGGATCTAGGACATGTGTGACTATTTCTTGTTGGTTGAGTGATTCTCTCATGTTTCCCCTCGTGATTTCCCTCGTTTTCCCCTCGTGTTCCTCGTGTTCTTCACGGGATCCGCTCCTTTCATGAAAGATCGGGCGATTAGGGTTCTACCCTACATCAATTTCCTATGAGAGGATGAGTGTGACCACCACTAGCCCCACACTTGAGAGCATGCCACACATCCTATGTGAGGTTGAGAGCCATTTGAGAGACTCCACCAACCATATGAGTGAGAGCATCCGAGAGGGAGTGAGTGAGCCACAACACTTAGTGAGTGAGGTAGTTGACAAGGCATGTGAGGCCATTTTGATTTCTAACGACTTAACCTCTACTCCTAGTGTGTTTTCTTCATTGGTGCTAGGTCTCCTACATGAGGAAACGCCTATCCTCGACGAGTCCATACCTCCAATGGAGACAACGATGGCCATGGTGGAAGAAGATGCACAACCCACATGGTTCCATCACGATGAAGATGACCACGACTTGGTCTTCGGCACCTCACCTACAATACATGAGCGATGCTCCATAGGTAACATAGGTGATGGTGCTTCTCTTGTCCCACTAGTGGACTATCTCACCAATGATTGCTTGCATGATGTTGATCCACCTATTCCCATGCTTCATGGTAGTGCGACTTCTTCATGTCATGACTTACCAATTTATGATGACTATGATGATGATCATGTTGATTTGCCTGGTTGTGATGCTATGCTTCATAGGATATCATGTGAAAATTCTATTGGTCACATCATGTTTTCCAATCCTTGAATTTGTCATATGCTATGAGTGAGATCTCCAAAATTGCATAATTTCAATCTCAACATAGTGACTATGCATGCCCCGTTACAATAAATCCCATTTGCACTTATGGCCTAGATGACGAGATGATGGTCATTGGCTTTTGTTTTTCTTGTGATGATATTGCCATGCTTCCTTTACATGATTTGCGCAATTCATCTACTATGCCATGCCATGATCACAATGTTCCACATATGCACTATTTTGCATGTTGTCAATATTCTCCATGTGATGTTTCCACTAATGATCGTGAGGAGACCCCCATAGTTTCCTCATGCGTATTAGGAGATTTTGATGCATTCCATACATTGCATGATTCTCATAATTGCTTGCAGCCTATGCATTCCATGAATAACGATGCTCTACATATTTCCCATGATGCATTACACAATTTGAGTCTCCATTATGCTATACATAACAACAAACCTATCATGATGGATAACATGTTTTTATATCACGCGTCTCATTTATTTGAGCATTGGATATTTTGTGCTAACCAACACAAGCATGTGCGCATCATGATGGATGATGTGTACATCTACCACGCACACACAATTTTCTCTTTGTCTTTGTTTTGTGTAGGTACTCATGTATACTCGTCAACCTCTCAATCCCAAGAGTTGACGAAATGAGCTCTTGACAGCATAGATGACTTGGGATCCCGTGAACTATCCTTCCCACCGCTCTCTTCGCGCAACGACTACGCGCATCTCTTTCACTTGGCTCTCACACGGCTATGGGCAATATACCGCTTGTCGCTTCATGCTCATTTTACCGTGTTCACTTAGCATGCTATGCTTGTTTCTATGCCTTTGCCATGCAATTGTGACCCTTGCTTGCATTTACCCATGATTCACCATTTTACTACTAATATGTGTATTTGCATGCTTGGTGGAGATCCATGTTGCTATTGCCATGTTTATCATGCGCCTCATGCTATTGATGCTATTTTGCTCATATCTTGCCTTCATACTTGTGATGTGTCTTGTGCATTATTCATGACTACCATTTGCACACATGACATACTTAACATGATTCCTTCTAGTACATTGCATCTTCGCACTACTAGCTTGCTTGCCTTGATTCATATGATTGCTTGCTTTGTCGCATCACCCATGTTCCATTATTACTTGCTTTCTTGGGTTGATGACGTATATGTTCATGCCTCTCACATGATACATCTTGTGATGCATGCTTGCTTGCTTGCGCCTATTCTATTTGGTTGTTCTCACATCATATACCTCCGTACTATGAAATGCTCCCTTGTCCTTTCTTATCATGAGCATGATGCATCCACTTGTTGGGTATTTTACCACACGAATGATAGGTTTTGCATCTCCGATAACCTCATTTGTTTTTCCAAGTGTTTGTCACGTTCTTTCATTTGGGAAGATTCACAAGGCGGTGCCATTATGCGACAACTTGGTCATGCGAAGGCATACAAGATGTGCAACACCAACATTTGCGAGAATACCCTAAAGGTGAACTCCTTCCCTTTGAGACATCCTCAAATACGCATATTGGATGGATCACTCTTTCATTGTTGTCTCCTTCTTGTTGTCCACATGATACATCTCGCGAACGGAGGAGCGACATTGGAGATTGGCTCCATGGACATTCAAGTTGAGGAGTGCTCGGACTTAGTGGATTCACCACCGGACCATCGCTTCTACCACAACATTGAGCTATGGTACAACACCACCCATAACAAATTTGCATCTTATGCATGGATTGACTCACCTTATGATTTCCTTGTTGCATCTTGTATTTCTATGTCATCCATGATATATGAGCTTGTGCATTTCCTTAGCAAATTTGTTGTCATCTTTCTTGATGGCATATTTATACATAATGATCACATTGCCTACCATCAATTGCATGATAACATAATCATATTGAGCATACATTGCCATATTCATGCTATTGATAAACTGTCTCACTATGACATCATTTAGTACCTGATGAGGACATGACTACCTTGGATATGACCAAAAATATTGCATATATGCATATTTGTCAGGTGATTTCTAGTGCAAACTATTCAATAATCTATTTATGTTATCCAGAACAAAAATACTTCACACACTTTTGTGTTTTGTCTAATTGCAGGTGTATGGGACATTTGTACAATCCACATATGAAGATAAGGAAGAAAGAGATGTTTATTTGCTGTCCAAAAAGTTCTCTCACGTCACTTTTGGCCCAAGAGAAGATAGAGTCCAAGTCTCTCACGTTCTGGATTCAGATTCGGACTGCACAGACATACCTGACTCAAAACGCACACAAGTTTTTCATACAGACTCCGAATTGGGTGATTGTTTTTTTGTTGGAAACTAGATTTCGTGCACTTTCCAACCCAATTGGAATCACCTTCAAATTCGTCCGGAGCGTTGAGTTGTGGACGAAACAATCTGATGCTGCAGCAGAATCCGAGTCAAACTACAAGTCCAAAGGTGTTACATCACTTCCACTTGGGCCCATTGGCCTTGTACGACCTAGATTTAGTTTTAGGCTGCCTTGGGACGTCCTCCCACCTCCTTGGCCGCCACCCCTTGCTCCTATATAAGTAGATCCATCTAGTAGCTTTTGCTTGGGATTTGTTTAGTTAAAAGTTAGCCATTGCAACTTCGTGTACTTCGTTTGTGTCCAACGACCAGACCAAGACCGCTTACGAATCCCCACCATTATCAATACTTCATATATATTCGCAATATTCAGATTTCTTTATCATATTCTTGCTCGTTCTTCGATTGCTTGCAGGAATAGACCTTCGTGGTCAGGTTGATTGTGCTCCAGCGTGGTCAATAACCTCTCGGAGTTGGTTTAGCGATTGCTAAGGCGCGACGTCCTCGCACGTTCGTAGTCGGATCGTCAAAGTCGACTTCCACCAAAGCGATATCCATCATCTCATCAAAAGACGGGACACCTTTGCCTCTATCAAGTGGTATCAGTTTTCAGGTTGCTCGGTGAGAATATCCAGTTTTCCTAGATTAGATTTATTTTCTTACCTATTGTCCAAGAAAAAGCCACACAAAAAAAGTTAGATCTGTTCATCCTTTATCCAAGCCAGTCTGAGCCTTTGCAATTTTCTATTCATTGCTTGCATAGTTGAATTATCGGTTGCATCGTCGTGTCAGTTGCTGGTCTTAGCGTCTAGTTCCTTTAGAGTTTCGAGTTCTGTTCACATTAGTCACGCCGCCGCTGCATCATTATCCCTTCCGCTGTCCACCATCCCATCTATTAATTTCCACCACATGCTACGCACTGTTCATTGTCATAATCATAGTTGAGGTCATTCACATCTTCACCTGATCCAATCTGCATCTTATCTAGTTTGTCTTGGAAAGGAAAAAGAAGAAGATAGAGAAAAAAAAAGAGAAAAAAGGAAAAAAAAAGAAAAAGAGAGAGAAGAAAAAGAAAATAAATCGTGAGAAAAAAAAGAGAAGAAAAAAAATTGGATCTATCTAGAATCAATCTCGTACCTGAATTCGGATTGGAATCTGTTTTGCGCACTGTTCAGTAAAACAGGTGTATCTTCCTCATACAAAGTCCGTTTTGGCTCCGTGATTACTCAAATTGAAGCTAGCGATGAGCCGCATCTAAATAGTTGCAGAAGCTAGTTCAATATTTGACACCTCAAAATCGGCTTCTAAATAGGTCTTTTTGCCCTCCGAAGTTCATGAACACAGGTTGTTCCAATTTTTCAGGCCAGTTTTAGAATTCTTTGACTCCTCATATCAACTCGGAATTGAGTGATTCTTTTTGCATTGGAAAGCTTGAGTTAGTAGCATTCTTTGGAAGAATTTATCAAAAATTGTCTCAAACTTTTCAAGAGGAAAGTTGGAGAGAGAGTTGTTGTATATCCTGCTTGGCAGTTATTTTTCATCATTATCTTCACTGCCGTTGTGATCTTCACTTATATCTTGCTGTCAAGAGCTACTTAGTATCATTCATTGATGCTAGTTGTGCTACGCCGTGACCTCATTAGTGTTCTAGGCTCGCGTCTCTAGTACGGTCTAGCCTAGGACCAGCACAGTACCGTCGTTGAGCGTTTATTCAACATTGCATCTTTGAATTGATTATTGCTAATCTTTTGCTACCATATATAGCCAACCCAGCTCCACATATTTCTACACCGTGTATACGTACGTTCCCCTGGCAATCGTTTTACACAATCTTCGGAGTTATTTGACACCGCTGGTTGCCTGTCACCACTTGCCACATGGTAAGAACTTGTAAGATATTGATATTTGCTTTACTGTGAGCACTTTACAACCACATCCTAGTAGTTCATAGGAACATTATTCTCGAATTTTGGTTCTTGTTTCTACTAATCATGACAGGTTCTAGAGATAGAAGTTCTTGGATGACGGACACATCTTCACCATCACGAGAGTTGGGACAACACACACAAGCATATGGTCAGGTTATCTCTTTACCATCATTTGAGGGTAGATTTAATCCTGCTATTTATCTAGCTTGGGAGCTTGAAGTAGAACAAGTTTTTAGTCACCATGATTTTTCTGAACTTGAGAGAGTACGAGCTACCATTAGAGCATTTACTGGTTTTGCTTCTGTTTGGTGGAGTGTACATTGTAAGAAAAACATTGATAACCAACCCACAACTTGGAAAGTTTTGAAAGCTGTAATGAGACAACAATTTTTTCCTCCTTACTATCGTCGTGAATTGCGTCGCAAATTGGAGCAATTAAAACAAGGCAGTAACACTGTTCATGCTTACTACCAAGAGTTCAAATCTTATATGCATCATTGTGACATAGAAGAATCTAAGGATGATACAATGAATAGATTTTTTGGTGGTTTGAACCATGATATTCAGGCAAGATTTCAGTATATTCCTCGTTGCATTACTGGTATGTATGTCCGTGCCTGTACCTTTGAGAGACAAATACAGGAGGATGCATTGGGTGACTACAACAACTACTATTCCAGTTCATGCTCACCACCGCCGGTTGGTTACTCCACTATTGCACCTACTAGAGCAGCCCCACCTCGGATTGTGAGCGCGATATCATCTCAAGAGTATGGTACATTGTCAACTTCCGTACCTACATCAGCTACATCTCTGCGAGGTAACAGTAAAGGTCTTGATGATATAACTTCACATGAGAATGAAGCATGCCTAGTTAACTTGAATGCATCATGTGTTGAGTTACCTGTTGATTTGAGCACACCACCTATTTTAGAGACTCTTGTTACTGTCATGAATGCGTCATGTGATCAAACAACTGAAATATCAACAATTTTGAGTGCACCCATTGAATTAACTGTTGATGCAAAAGAACCAATGTTTAATCATTTTGATATGACCTCTAAACTTGATGATGATTCTGTGTCCAATGACTTATGGCATGTTTGCTTATTTAAGCATGTTGTAGCATGTAAATTTGATGCAAGTAAGGTTTATTCATCGAAGTTAGGATGGTTTAATGATGAACATTGCCAATCTTTTGAAGTGAATAAGAGCTTCACTTATATGTGCAAACTAAGTTGCAATATTTTCATGCCTTCTACTTCTTGTGCTAATTTTTTGGCTTTATATTTTATGAACTATGCAAGTTACTCATCTATTTATGTGTCATATATGCAAAAATCAAGGGAAGTAAAAATGGATGACATATACATATACAACATGTACACCTTGTCTCTTTTGTTAGCCACATTTCAGATTAAGCAACGCCGAGGACGGCTTTATTTTCAAGAAGGGGAGGATGATGAGGACATGACTACCTTGGATATGACCAAAAATATTGCATATATGCATATTTGTCAGGTGATTTCTAGTGCAAACTATTCAATAATCTATTTATGTTATCCAGAACAAAAATACTTCACACACTTTTGTGTTTTGTCTAATTGCAGGTGTATGGGACATTTGTACAATCCACATATGAAGATAAGGAAGAAAGAGCTGTTTATTTGCTGTCCAAAAAGTTCTCTCACGTCACTTTTGGCCCAAGAGAAGATAGAGTCCATGTCTCTCACGTTCTGGATTCAGATTCGGACTGCACAGACATACCTGACTCAAAACGCACACAAGGTTTTCATACGGACTCCGAATTGGGTGATTCTTTTTTTGTTGGAAACTAGATTTCGTGCAATTTCCAACCCAATTGGAATCACCTTCAAATTCGTCCGGAGCGTTGAGTTGTGGACGAAACAATCTGATGCTGCAGCAGAATCCGAGTCAAACTACAAGTCCAAAGGTGTTACATCACTTCCACTTGGGCCCATTGGCCTTGTACGACCTAGATTTAGTTTTAGGCTGCCTTGGGACGTCCTCCCACCTCCTTGGCCGCCACCCCTTGCTCCTATATAAGTAGATCCATCTAGTAGCTTTTCCTTGGGATTTGTTTAGTTAAAAGTTAGCCATTGCAACTTCGTGTGCTTCGTTTGTGTCCAACGACCAGACCAAGACCGCTTACGGATCCCCACCATTATCAATACTTCATATATATTCGCAATATTCAGATTGCTTTATCATATTCTTGCTCGTTCTTCGATTGCTTGCAGGAATAGACCTTCGTGGTCAGGTTGATTGTGCTCCAGCGTGGTCAGTAACCTCTCGGAGTTGGTTTAGCGATTGCTAAGGCGCGACGTCCTCGCACGTTCGTAGTCGGATTGTCAAAGTCGACTTCCACCAAAGCGATATCCATCATCTCATCGAAAGACGGGACACCTTTGCCTCTATCAGTACCGTGGTTGCATTGATCACATCCACAATACATTTGTGTGCACAATGAATGCTTTTGCTCCCATGAATGCTTTACATGTCATTTTACATCATATGGATAAGCATCTCATGCATTTTCATGAACAATTCCTTTGGATGAACTCATGTTTATTTGGTGGACACCTTGTGTGCGTTAACCATTGTATTTTCGAGTGTTGTTTGTGTTTGCTCTTGTTGCATGTATACCACTCCGGCGACACCTTGGAGTACTTGGATTGCGCGATGTCTTCAACTTCGTCCAACTACAAGTCCGTCCACAACAACCGTTTCCATGGTGATGAGGATCACGATCCGAGGTCGGATCTTTCCCAAGGGGGCATAGATGATGCGGTGCATCCCATGATCATCCCCATGTACACTTCGACTACTCCCCAAGCCCCAAAAGGACATATGATAAGACCTCGACCATACGCCATGGGACACAAGGTGAACTCACTCCTCTTCGAACCGTATCTTCCCACATATGAGACACGGTTACTACCTCATGCATGAACCTTGTGTATACTCAGGCTCATACGGGATGACCATGGAGATTCAAAGGACCAAGGCCAAGCATGGAAGAGAAGACGGAAGAAACGAGAAGAAGATGGAGCAGCTGCTGGCGTCAGCCCGGACGTCCGGTCCTCCCTCCGGATCATCCGGACTCATCCGGATGCCCTCCCGGATCATCCGCGTAATCCTGCAGCCACGACACTCGAAGCTTGCAGAATCCTCCCAGTGAAGCCGGATCATCCGGACGAGGACCCGGATCATCCGGACGGTGCCTGGATCAGTCGGAGCCCCATCCGAATCATCCGGCCTTTGCCTGCGCGCATGACTTGGGCCGAGGCCCGTGTACCCCTTCGCCCCTCACTTACCCCTTCGTGGCTTAGCACTATATATAGACCCCCTCCTCCTCCATTTGAGGGTTAGCAAATGTTTAGCTCATGTTTGTGAGAGAGCTTTGCTCATCCACTTGGTAGACTTCTCTACAGAGATTCAAGCCTCCACCGAAGAAGATCCCCCAAGCGGATTCAAGACCCCTTTTAGGGAAGAACTCAAGACCTCCTCATGGAGAAGACCGGCTACCCTTGTATCGTCCCTAGTTGTCCATGGATCGTGTATCTTTCCTTATGTACTCGAGGATCTAGCCCATGTGTGACTTATTCGTGTCAGTTTAGTGTTTCCTCTCGTGTTTCTCATTGTGATTTCTCACCGTTCTTCCCCGTGTTCTTCGTGATTTTCGCGGTATCCGCTCCTTTCGTGAAAGATCGGGCGATTAGGGTCTCTACCCTACATCACTAGGACA
Source organism: Triticum dicoccoides (assembly GCF_002162155.2). Lineage (NCBI taxonomy): Eukaryota > Viridiplantae > Streptophyta > Magnoliopsida > Poales > Poaceae > Triticum > Triticum dicoccoides. Next base: position 316,380,197 of record NC_041386.1, on the reverse strand, counting down.
CCGTCAGTAGCCCTCGAGCTGGTCTTCAATGCCGAGGATAACTTCAGACACATGACTTTGTCTCTAGAGTCTTTGGCTTGACAGGCGAGTTCCTCCTTTAGATAATTTCGGTCGTACGAGATCCCTTCCCGCCAACAAGCTCTAACCAGGTGCATTCCCAATGGGAATAGTCCTGCGACTGTGTGTTAGCCATTCCTCTTATCATCCAAAGATGCGATGTAACTTTGCCTCAAAGGCCCTCCACCTAGGTGTGAACAGTGCCCACAACGTGACAACTTTTTTCGAAGCGTCACTGCTTATACCAAAGTGGGTCAGTACCTCTCGAATTGCAGCCTGAGGCAATTTATCATTGGCATGTCTCAGCAAAGCAGATATTGTGCCATTATTTTGGGGGATATCATCAAGATTTTGTTTCACCCCACGTGCATAATGGCGTTTCTGTATCAAGATGTGGAGATTTCAACCCTGCAGTAAGGTTACTCTTGGCCTTTTATAGACATATAAGAGTAAAAGGGTAGCTCTTGGTAACTCACACTTCCATCCCCCCTCGCCTACTGCCTCTTGAGCTCCACTGCCTAGATCTAGTCCTCAATCCACTCACCCCTTGATAGAGGCAAAGGTGTCTCGATGTTTCGATGAGATGGTGGCTATCATTTCTGTGGGAGTCGACCTTGACGATCCGACTACGAACATGAACGACATCGCGCCTTAGCAATTGCTAAACCAACTTCCGAGGGGTTATTCACCACGCCGGAGCACGATCAACCTGACCACGAGGGTCTGTTTCCTGCAAGCAAACGAAGAACAAGCAAGAAACTGAGATTGCAATCTAGATATTGCGAATATAAGATGAAAGCTTTATTGATCAAGGTGGGGTTCTGTGGCGTCTTGGTCTGGTCGTTGGACACAAACGAAGTACGAGAATTTGCAGCTATGGCAAACTTTTAATCTAAACAAAACCCCAAAGTCTAAACGATGCCCTAAGGGCTGTATATATGGAGGAGAGAGGGGGAATTTCGTGGCCCTTGGTGGAGGGGTCCGAAACCAACCCTAACTCTTGTTTCCCCACACATACGGACTCTAAAACAGCCTATACATAAGTACTTCGAAAATACATGGGCCTGGCCCAATAATAAGGTGATGCAGCACCGAAAATAGCCTCTAGACGAAATTTATGAAGTGGCATCTTGTATATTTCGTCCCATGCTTCATGCACTCATTATGGTGGCTTCAAAGTCATGGAATCATCACTTGTAACTCCGTTCTTGTTCCCCTTACGCATGCCATCATCTCCATGCTTGAACTTGCTCCAAGGTTCATATTTCTTGTTCAAGCTAGGCCCTTCATTTGTAAGCAAAACAAATGTATCCAATTTAGGCAGCATCATATTCTCATGAACATTAGAATCGTTACCAAGAAACGAAAGTACCTGATAATTCAATTGGCGTGCGCGAGCTCTAGTAATCGGTCCAGTATGTATAGCAGCAGGGGCTGTGGGTGTAACAATGGAATTTATGTCCTCATCATCCTCCCCTTCTTGACTTAGCTTTTTGACATGTAGTGCAGCGAGCAACAAAATGCTCAACATCCCGTCTCATCTTTGGCCAAAATAAATGTGTAGCAAGTATATCCTCCGTCTTCTAGACGCCAAAGTGTCCCATTAATCCTCCTCCATGCGCCTCCTGCAACAACAAAAGACGAACGAAGCTAGCTGGAATGCATAGCTTGTTAGCACGAAATACAAATCCATCATTAAGAACGAACTTGTTCCAAGTTCTCCCTTCCTTACAATTCTGCAATACATCTTTAAATTCAGAATCATGAACATATTGATCTTTGATGGTCTCCAAACCAAATATTTTAAAGTCAAGTTGTGAAAGCATAGTATAACGACGAGACAATGCATCGGGAATAACATTTTCTTTACCCTTCTTGTGTTTAATGACATAAGGGAAGGTCTCAATGAATTCAACCCATTTAGTATGTCTACGGTTCAGTTTTGCTTGACTTTTAATGTGTCTCAAAGATTCATGATCAGAATGTATAACAAATTCCTTGGGCCATAAATAATGTTGCCATGTTTCTAAGGTCCGAACAAGAGCATATAATTCTTTATCATAAGTAGAAAAGTTCAGACTAGGCCCACTCAATTTTTCAAAAAAGTATGCAACAGGTTTGCCATCTTGTAATAACACACCTCCTAATCCAATTCCACTAGCATCGCATTCAAGCTCAAAAGTCTTATTAAAATCAGGAAGTTGGAGTAAAGGAGCATGTGTCAACTTATCTTTCAATACCGTGAAGGCTTCTTCCTGTGCGGTACCCCAAACAAAAGGCACATCCTTCTTTGTAAGCTCATTGAGAGGTGCAGCAATGGTGCTAAAATCTCTCACAAAACGCCTATGGAAACCAGCGAGGCCAAGGAAACTCTTCACTTGTGTGACCATTTTGGGTTGCGGCCAACTCTCAATAGCTTCAATCTTGGCTTTATCAACTTCAATTCCCTGTGGAGTAACAACATAGCCAAGAAAAGATACTCGGTCGGTGCAAAAGGTGCACTTCCCAAGGTTACCAAACAAACATGCATCACGTAGAGCGATAAAAACAGCAAGTAAATGTTCCAAATGTTCTTCCAAAGATTTGCTATAAATCAGTATATCATCAAAATAGACTACCACAAATCGTCCAATGAAAGCACGTAAAACTTCGTTCATTAGTCTCATAAAAGTACTAGGCGCATTAGTTAACCCAGAAGGCATGACTAACCACTCATATAAACCAAACTTAGTTTTAAATGCTGTTTTCCATTCATCTCCCAATTTCATACGAATTTGATGGTATCCACTACGCAAATCAACTTTGGAGAATATTGTAGAGCCACTCAATTCATCAAGCATATCATCAAGCCTAGGAATAGGATGACGATAATGAATAGTAATATTATTAATGCCTCTACAATCAACACACATACGTGACGTACCATCCTTTTTAGGCACTAGTATAATATGCACAGCACAAGGACTAAGAGATTCGCGTATATAACCTTTGTTGAGCAGCTCCTGTACTTGACGCATAATCTCCTTCGTCTCCTCTGGATTGGTACGGTATGGTGCATGGTTGGGTAGCGAAGCACCGGGAATTAAGTCAATTTGATGCTCAATCCCTCTAATAGGTGGTAATCCCGATGGCACGTCTTGTGGAAAGACGTCAGTGACCTCCTGCAAAATGTTAGTGACAGCAGGAGGCAAAGAGGAAGGCACGTCCTCGAATGAAAATAATGCCTCTTTGCACACAAAAGCATAGCAAACAGATTTGCTAAAATCTAGATCATCAATATCAGATTTGGTGGCAAGTAAACATGCACTTTTCAATTTAATTTCAGAAACACCACTAGATGGTTTATTATTAGGCTTCATTTGTTGCTCAAATTCTTTTGCCACAATCTGATTTTCACTCTTATTTTTCTCCTGTTTTGCTTTATTAGCTCTATTAATATCATCTTTCAAAATGGAATCAGGAGTTATAGGAGGCAAAGTAATATTTTTATCCTTATGAACAAGAGGATACTGATTTTTTTCTACCAATTAATAAGGAACATGCTTGCATAGGTACCACATCACAATCAACATAATCAGCATATGTAGAGATACTAAAATGCACACGAACAATACGTGTTACCTTAACCTTGCCGCTGTTGTTGAACCATTGGATGTAGTAAGGATGTGGATGTTGTCTTGTGGTGAGAGATAGCTTCTCCACCATCTCCATGCTAGCCAAGTTGTTGCAACTCCCTCCATCTATGATCACGCGAACAGAACGTTCCTTCACAACTCCCTTTGTATGGAACAAATTATGCCTCTGATTTTGCTCAGCTTGTGTAACCTGCACACTCAAAACACGTTGAACAACTAAACATTCATACTTGTCAGCATCTTCAGGAGCCATGTATTGCGTCTCATGATCAGAATCATCTCCACCGTGTTCGTCACGTGTAATAAGAGCCAAAGTCTCCTCATCATAGTCACTAGCGGACTCATACCCACCATCCTCAGTAACAATCATCACACGCTTAGATGGGCATTCTCTCGCACAATGACCTCCACCCTTGCAACGTCGACAAATAATATCATGTGTTTGCCCTGTTGATGCCATGGATGAAGAAGAGCTCTTTGCAGGGCGAGAAGGTGTGCTCTTGGTAGATAGTGGTGATTGTGCCTGGTTTATTGTATCATGGTTGGAGGTGGCAGCCCACGGAGGTGCCGGTGTAGCAGAACGTGTGGAAGTAGATGATGCACGTGGTGTCCATGATGAAGGTCGACCTGCAGAAAAGTTAGTCCGCGCCAATGCCTGTCGATCCTGCACTTCACGTTCAGCTTTACAAGCAAGATGGAATAAACGAATGATATTAGTATACTCCTTATACTCTAGAATGCTCTGAATCTCTCTATTTAATCCACCCATAAAACATGCAAGCATAGCTTCATTCTCCTCAACAATACCACATCTAATCATGCCAGTTTGCAATTCCTGATAATATTCTTCTACAAAAAAATTTCCTTGTCTTAATCGCTGCAATTTTTGAAGTAATTCACTTTGATAATATGGTGGAACCCAACGAGTACGCATAGCAGTTTTCAAAGCAGCCCAAGTAGCTGGAATAGGATATAATCTAAAATGTTCAGACCACCAAACACATGCAAAGCTAGTGAAAGCACAAATAGCAGCAGGAACATGTCTCTCCTCAGGATATTGTAAACATGTAAATCGTTGTTCAGTTTCTAACTCCCAAGTAAGATATATATCAGGAACATATCTACCCTAAAATGGTGGAATATTCAATTTCAGTTTAGGGAGATGGTCATGATCTCGTACCTGAGGGGGAGCCCTAACATTGCCATTATTTGCATGTGGACGACCTGGTGGTTGTGGTGCTGGTGGTTGCACGTAGTTCTGATTTTGATCAACCTCATCCTCGTAATCTCCCACATAATCATCCTCCTCCACATCAGCAGCAGGAGCCACAGAAGTATCAACAGCAGCACCGGCAGTTTGGCCAGGCTGAAGAGGGACACGGCTTGCTCGGCGGAGGGCTGTTTCCTGACGTGGAGGTAGTCGGTGTTGTTGCTGTTGGTGCAGAGGTGCGGCAGGAGCAGCCGGTGGTGGAAAACGCGAAAGCAATTCAGCAAATTTGTTATCGAGCTTTGTTTCAAACGTCTTATCCATGCCATCTATCTTCTCCATGGCCTCTTCAAATCTGTTTAGCACATCTTCCACCTGTCCACTCATCATTAGCTGAAACTTATCATGTAACTCTTTGTTCATCATGTTCTCCCAGTCAATCGCGTCGGGTTGTGATCCTGCCATGGTTAGCAGCAATAGAAACACACAAGAATATGATCCTACAGACTACTAACAAGTGGTGGTGGTGGCGGGTGTCACAAATCCGTCAAGCAAATCTCAAATTCTTACCAGTTCTTACCCAGCAACAGGTGGTGATCGGCAACCGTTGTAGTCAAAACTCTCAAAAGCTTGGATAGAGCGATTGCCAGGGAGAGTCAAACGCATGACGTAGATGTATTTGGAGCTGGGAAGGCTTATAGTATGGTAGCAAAAAGGGTCAGCAATAATCAATTTAGAGATGCAAAGTTGAATAAACGCTCAACGACGGTACTGTGCTGGTCCTAGGCTAGACCGTGCTAGAGACGCGAGCCTAGAACACTAACAAAATCACGGCGCTGCACGTAAACAAGGGAAAAGCACACTCTGGAACTTTTTTTCGCTCCTTTTTTTTGCGCTCCTCTTTTTTTGCGAAAAATCACTATAATGGCGAGTGTCTCAAAACTCTTCCCTCGTCAAACTGATAGGATGGGCACGAATTTTTTTTTGACTTTTTTTTCCGGAAATCAGGGCAGCAAAGACGAAAAAGTGTGACAAAAAATCAGTGTGATGGCACGTGGCTCAAAAGACTCAGAAAAGCCTAAAAATAGGATAGGGAATAAATATTTTTGGTCGCTGAAATTTTGGCCTAAAAACTGCCCGGGGGTCTCCAGACTCTTTTTTTTTCCGAGACCTACGCAGGCAAGGAAACACGAATCGGAATTTAGATTGATCTCAAGAACAAACCTAATATGAGAAGAACTCGGATTGGTGGTGGATATATGGTTGTGGTATATGGCAGCGGTGGTGGTATATGGTAGCGGTGGTGGTATATGGATACAGATTGGTGGTGGTATGGATACAGATTGGTGGTGGTATATGGATACGGATTCAGAGCGCTGGCGGATAAGCAATGGTGGTAGATGGCAAGGCGATGATGATGGTGCGGCGGCGGCGTGACAACTTATGACCAGAACTCGAAACTCTAAAAGACTAGACACTAAGACCAGCAACTTGACACGATGATGCAACCGCAAATTCAACAAAGCAAAAACCCTAAAAAGATTATGCAAAGGCTCAGATTGGTTCGGATATGATGAACTAACCCTAATTTTTTGTGTGGCTTCTTCGTGGACTGTAGGTATGAAGAACAGACTTGATCTAATCTACGAAAAACTGTAAAATCTCACCGAGCAACCTGGAAATCTGATACCACTTGATAGAGGCAAAGGTGTCCTGATGTTTCGATGAGATGGTGGCTATCGTTTCTGTGGGAGTCGACCTTGACGATCCGACTACGAACGTGCGAGATGTCGCGCCTTAGCAATCGCTAAACCAACTTCCGAGGGGTTATTGACCACGCCGGAGCACGATCAACCTGACCACGAGGGTCTGTTTCCTGCAAGCAAACGAAGAACAAGCAAGAAACTGAGATTGCAATCTGGATATTGCGAATATAAGATGAAAGCTTTATTGATCAAGGTGGGGTTCTGTGGCGTCTTGGTCTGGTCGTTGGACACAAACGAAGTACGAGAAGTTGCAGCTATGGCAAACTTTTAATCTAAACAAAACCCCAAAGTCTAAACGATGCCCTAAGGGCTGTATATATGGAGGAGAGAGGGGGAATTTCGTGGCCCTTGGTGGAGGGGTCCGAAACCAACCCTAACTCTTGTTTCCCCACACATACGGACTCTAAAAACAGCCTATACTTAAGTACTTCGAAAATACATGGGCCTGGCCCAATAATAAGGTGACGCAGCACCTAAAATAGCCTCTGGACGAAATTTATGAAGTGGCATCTTGTATATTTCGTCCCATGCTTCATGCACCCATTATGGTGGCTTCAAAGTCCTGAAATCATCACTTGTAACTCCGTTCTTGTTCCCCTTGCGCATGCCATCATCTCCATGCTTGTTCTTAATCCAATGTTCATCCTTCTCCAAGCTAGGCCCTTCATTTGTAAGAAAAACAAATGTATCCAATTTAGGCAGCATTATATTCTCATGAACATTAGAATCGTTACCAAGAAACGAAAGTACCTGATAATTCAATTGGCGTGCACGAGCTCTAGTAAGCGGTCCAGTATGTATGGCAGCAGGGGCTGTGGGTGTAACAATGGTATTGATGTCCTCATCACCCCTCTCCATGCCCAAAGCTCCCATTTCTAGCCATGGCCTACGCCACCTTGAAGGGGCACTGGGCCGGCTCCACCGTCATGGAGAGCACCATTTTGGAGCTGCGGAGCGGGGCATACATCCCCGCCAACATTGCCAGCCAGCCACCAGAGAAAGACCAGCAAGCTGCTACCCCCAGAGCAAGCTCCTCTACAAATCCAAAAGCACGTCGTCAACTGCCCCGCCTCCAGCTGTACATCATCGCCCGAGCTCCAGCAGCATTGCATCACCACTAGAGGACGCACTCGTCACCACCAAGGACGCCATCGAGCTCACTGCTCCTCTCTATGTCTAGGGGTATCTACCCGAGCCTCGAAGGCCCCCGTATGCATTTCCATCATTGATTCCGTTGGCCGCTTCCAGTACCCAACGCTCGAGACCTGCCTCCGTTACGAGCTTCCCGATCTCGTAGGAGTTCTTTGTCGTAGAAGCATCACTGTCGTCTTCGCCTGTTGCTCCCATCCCTGTCAGTACACATCCACCACAATCGATTGATCCCTTCGCCCCCTATAAACTCCTCCGCATCTGCCTGATTCTTATACATCGCTTGCAGAGCAATGAATCAAGTGCACGCAGCAAGAATCGAAGCTCCAGAGCACCACCAGACTTTGTGCGCATCGCCACGACCGCCTGACGAAGAAGTCGACGTCGTCGTCTACACTAGAGCCACCTCGGTATCATGCCGCACCCGCACATTATCTCTGCATTACCGGAGAGGCCCTACTACCCTTGCCCGAGCACCTAGAGGTCGTCTTCCTCAACTCTGGCGCTGCGTCCCTCTGTTCTTCCGGGTGATCTTTTGTCGTCCATCAGATCACGACCCAACGCCCCTCACCATCCCACTGAAATGAACATGTATTAGCAAATCTGGTCATGCCATGTGGCACTATGGTAACAGCCACGTAGCAGGGTCAAAATGCTGCCATGGCAGAGTTTTGAGAGATTTTAACCCAATTTTGTTTTAGCTATATCCGGAGATCCCTATATCCAAATCTAGTGATTCTTTTACCTACAAATTCGTGTTGATCTTACTATGTAGTAGCATCATAAGTGTCAACTTTTGAAATTTTCAAATTTGAATTCGAAACTTTGCTTGATCATATCAGGATAACCGTAACACCTTTCCAATTGATTCCTTTTGCCTATGAACATCCATACCAAATACTTGCATATCATCTATACTCAATATTCAAATATTTTTGATCTATTTTGAATTCAAATTCCATTCAAACTTCGTTCGCTATAACTAGAGTTGTAGTGTTCCATTTCAATTCATTCTTTTTGCAAATGAACACCTATGTCATATGCTCTTTGTTCAACAACATGTTTGTTATTTTCCATGTAATTTTGAGCCTATCCGACAATATATCAATCGCAATCCAACATAGAAATCTTTCTAGAACCTATATTATATATTAAGCCCAACTATCTTGATGTTGTTCAACTTTTCCATATTTCTTTTTTGTTCTTTCGGTTCTTCTATATGGCATGCTTATTTATTTGGATTCTTTTGTTTACGATAGATTACTCGGAGCATGACGAGTAGAGTTATTAGGATTGTGAGTGAATTAGTCTTCATCAAACGTACCAGGCAAGTTACACCTTGATCATCCTTTATCCTATTACTTTTCTATGCATGTAGTCCTATATCTCAATACCATATTATGCATGTGTAGGAATATTATGGTAGTATGCTATTGCTATTAAGATGTAGTTAGTATGGCCTTATTGTTGATTGTGTTAGTGTACTCTTGCTATTCTATGTAGACAAGGATTGGTTCGTGTATGAATCAACATTATGTGAGGACTATGAAATAACTTGAGTAAAAACTTAATATATAAATCACCTCTGGATGGATAGGGTTGCATCATGAAATTTCTTGTTCCTTTTCGAAGGACATGGACCATGACTAAGTGCGCCCGAATGGTATTGCTGGTCGGTTTCAAGAACATCATTGTTTCTACCCTCTAAATGTAAGTGGGTGCCGTCCAGGCTCAAAAAGATCAAACCGACATAGTGACTAGTAGCTTCCATGTGCTGGCTAATATGGGCTCTGGCTTAGTTGATCAATTGCGGAAACCTTACCAGGATGTGCCAACAGATGTAGTTATAGTAGTTGGGACGGCCCTCCTGTGGGACTAGGCGAGTGCTTCAACCAGACTTTGTCTCAATCTTCAGGTTAAGTCCAGTGGATAAAGTGTCCAGACCTCTACAGAGTGTATAAACTAATCCTGATTAGCCATGTCCCAGGTTACGGACAAATTTTGAGCAGCTAGACCATTACAGTTGTTGGATGATCTTGACACATGATACCTCAATAAAATAATTGATTGGGAAACTCAATAATTGGGGTTTGGAGTGCCCAATTCAACCATATGTGTTTAATTGTAGCAAGATATAATTAAAATTTGACTATTATGTAGTTATGAAGGGGAAATTGGCTTTTCTGCAAAACAACCACTACACTATCCTCTTGATATACCTTGCATGTAGATGTAGGTCTGTTATATCATTACCTGTGTGACTTGCCAAGACATTTAAAGTATTGACCCTTCGTGGCTGCAACGTTTCATGTTGCAGATTTTATACAACGAGTGAGTGATACGATGTAGGGTTATGATGTCTATACTCGACATTTGCCTACAATGTTGAAGGATTCCATGAAGATTTTATTTTCTTTTCCTCTGTATTTTTGTTATGAGCTAGCCTTGAGCTACGTAGGTATGTATTATATTAAATTCCGGATCTACGATGTAATATTATGACGTGGTTTATTCTTGATATTACATCTTGTACTATGTGTGTTAGCTATTGATCCAGGGACTAGCAAAGTGATCACAGACACATTGAATCTTATCAGATTCTGGTCATTACAGATGGTATCAGACCCATGTTGGCTGTAGGTCGTAACCCCTAGAATGGACTAGGAAAACCCGTAGGAATAAAATTATTCTACCAATTTCTTGACTACTTACTATCTCTTCTCGTATTCTCATCTATTATTCACCTTCTAAAGCTTCTTATCTAGTTTTAGTGTAAATGGCCATCCTATAGTAACCCCATTCGCCCTGTCACCGAGGATGTAATGTTTGGGAAGCAATGCTACAATGAGGAGTGAAGGAATTCAAGAAGAAAGTATTATGCGTGACTCAAGGACTAACTTTTAGATTGCTAGATGATCTTCATGGTTAATTTAGATGAGAAGGGAAAAGCCTAGATTCAGACCACCACTACTGATTTAAGTTCGATAAACGATTCACGCATAGTATGATGAGAATATCTCTTGTCGATATGACCTTACCTATAGGATTAGCTTGTGTGGTGTTACTTTTGTGCTTTTCATTGATTGATGTCGTGTAATGTGATTGGTATTTCTTTTATGCGTAGAATAAGTTTACGATGTTTAGACCCTATCTATTTAATATGCTTCAAAATTCAAGAAGAACAAGCTATGAGAAGACTTGGCGATATGAAGACCCTTATGTATAAAGACTAGTTTGCCACTGTGGTTACCCCTTGAGCTATAAAAGGAGGCCTGGGGCAACATAGAAAAGGGGTCAGAGCCCTCACACATGTATGCGCGTAGCTGCTCCTCCCCCGAGGAAACCTTGCTGGGCTCGTGCGTTGCATGCCGTTGTGCTCATCCACTCAATCCACCAAGGCAGGAGTAGGGTTTTACGCCTCATGGCGGCCTGAAACTCGATAAAAATCTCTAGTGCCATAGCCGTCGCGCTGTCTCATTGCCTCCACTCTTTGTGCAATGTGACCTTCCCCCTTGCCGAACCACAAGGGGCTCATGGCCCCTTAGGTGATTGTGTCCACCCACGACATTTTTGGCGCGCCAGGTAGGGGGGATCACTTGTGATAGAGGCGGGGGTGTCCCGATCTTTCGATGAGATGATAACTATCGATTTGGTGGAGACGACTTTGACGATCCGACTACAAACGTGCACGACGTTGCGCCTTAGCAATCGCTAAACCAATCTCCTGAGGTTACTGACGATGCCGGAAGCACGGTCAGCCTGACCACGAAGGTCTATTCCTGCAAGCAATCGAAGAACGAGCAAGAATATGATAAAGCAATCTGAATATTGGAAATATATATGAGGTATTGATAATGGTGGGGATCCGTAAGCGGTCTTGGTCTGGTCGTTGGACACAAACGAAGTACACGAAGTTTCAATGGCTAACTTTTAACTAAACAAATCCCAAGCGAAAAGCTACTAGATGGATCTACTTATATAGGATCAAGGGGTGGCGGCCTAGGAAGTGGGAGGACGTCCCAAGGCAGCCTAAAACTAACCCTAGGTCGTACAAGGCCAATGGGCCCAAGTGGAGGTGATGCAACACCTTTGGACTTGTTGTTTGACTCGGATTCTGCTGCAGCGTCTGATTGTTTCGTCTATATCTCAACGCTCCGGATGAATTTGAAGGTGAATCCAATTGGGCTGGAAAGAGCACAAAATCTAGAATCCAAAACAAAAAGAATCACCCAATTCGGAGTCCGTATGAAAAAGTTGTTGGCGTTTTGAGACAGGTATGTCTGTGCAGTCCGAATCTGAATCCAGAACGTGAGAGACTTGGACTCTATCTTCTCTTGGCCCAAAAGTGACGTGAGAGAACTTTTTGAACAGCACTTAAACATATCTTTCTCTCTTATCTTCATATGTGAATTGTACAAATATCCCATACACCTGCAATTAGACAAAACACAAAAGTGTGTGAAGTATTTTTGTTCTGGATAACATAAATAGATTATTGAATAGTTTGCACTAAAATCACCTGACAAATATGCATGTATGCAATATTTTTGGTCGTATCCAAGGTAGTCATGTCCTCATCATCCTCCCCTTTTTGAAAACAAAGCCGTCCTCGGCGTTGCTTAATCTGAAATGTGGCTAAGAAAAGAGACAAGGTATACATGTTGTATATGTATATGTCATCCATTTTTACTTCCCTTGATTTTTGCACATATGACACATGTATACATGAGTAACTTTTATAAATCATAAAATATAAAGCCAAAATATTATCATAAATAGATGGCGTGAAAATATTGTAACTCGGTTTGCACATATAAGTGAAGCTCTTATTCCTATCAAAATATTGACAATATTCATCATTAAACCATCCCAACATTGGTGAATAAACCTTACTTGCATCAAATTTACATGCTACAACATGCTTAAATAAGCAAACATGCAGTAAGTCATTGGACACAGAATCATCACCAAGATTAGAGGTCATATCAAAATGATTAAACATTGATTCTTTTGCATCAATAGTTAATTCAATGGGTGCACTCAAAATTGTCGGTATTTCGGTTGTTTGATCACATGATGCATTCATGATAGTAACATGATTCTCTAAAATAAGTGGCGTGCTCAAATCAACAGGTAACTCAACACATGATGTATTTAAGTTAATTAGTGATGCATCATTCTCATGTGAAGTTATATCATCAATACCTTTACTGTTATCTTGTCGCAAAGACGTAGCTGATGTCGGTATGGACAATGATGATGTACCATACACTTGAGATGATGTCGCACTCACAATCTGAGGTGTGGCTGCTCTAGTAGGTACAACGGTGGAGGAATCAACCGATGGCAGTGAGCATGAATTGGAATAGTAGTTGTTGTAGTCACCCAATGCATCCTCCTGTAACTGTCTCTCAAAGGTACAAGCACGAACATACATACCAGTAATGCAACGAGGAATATACCTAAATCTTGCCTGAATATCATGGTTCAAACCACCAAAAAATCTATTCATTGTATCATCCTCAGATTCTTCTATGTCACAATGATGCATATAAGATTTGAACTCTTGGTAGTAAGCATGAACAGTGTTATTGCCTTGTTTAAATTGTTCAAATTTGCGAAGCAATTCACGACGATAGTAAGGAGAGCAAAATTGTTGTCTCATTACATGTTTCAAATCTTTCCAAGTTGTGGGTTGGTTATCAATGTTTTTCTTACAATGCACACTCCACCAAACAGAAGCAAAACCAGTAAATGCTCTAGTGGCAGCTCGTACTTGCTCAAGTTCAGAATAGTCATGATAACTAAAAATTTGTTCTACTTCAAGCTCCCAAGCTAGATAAATAGCAGGATTAAATCTACCCTCAAATGATGGTAAAGAGATAACCTGACCATGTGCTTGTGTGTGTTGTCCCAACTCTCGTGATGGTGAAGATGTGTTCGTCGTCCAAGAACTTCTTTCTCCGGAACCTGTCATGATTAGTAGAAACAATAAACAAAATTCAAGAATAATGTTCCTATGAACAACTAGGATGTGGTTGTAACGTGCTCACAGTAAAGCAAATATCAATATCTTACAAGTTCTTACCATGCGACAGGTGGTGACAGGCAACCAGCGGTGTCAAATAACTCCGAAGATTGTGTAAAGCGATTGCTAGGGGAACGTACGTATACACGATGTAGAAATATGTGGAGCTGGGTTGGCTATATATGGTAGCAAAAGATTAGCAATAATCAATTCAAAGATGCAATGTTGAATAAACGCTCAACGACGGTACTGTGCTGGTCCTAGGCTAGTCCGGACTAGAGACGCGAGCCTAGAACACTAATGAGGTCACGGCATAGCACAACTAGCATCAATAAAGGATAAGTAGCTCTAGACAGCAAGATATAAGTGAAAATCACAACGGCAGTAAAGATAATGATGAATAACAACTGCCAAGTAGGATATATAACAACTCTCTCTCCAACTTTCCTCTTGAAAAATTTGCTACTAACTCAAGCTTTCCGAAGCAAAAAGAATCACTCAATTCTGAATTGATATGAGGAGTCAAAGAATTTTAAAACTGGCCTGAAAAACTGGAACAAACTGTATGCGCGAACTTTGGAGGGCAAAAAGACCTATTTAGAAGCTGATTTTGAGGCGCCAAATATTGAACTAGCTTTTGTAACTATTCAGATGCGTCTAGTCGCTAGCTCTAATTTGACTACTTGTGGAGCCAAAACGGACTTCGTAGGAGGAAGTTATGCCTGTTTTACTAAATAGTGCACAAAACAAATTCCAATCCGAATTCAACTACGAGATAGAGTCTAGATAGATCCGAATTTTGTTTTTTTTTCTTCTCTCTTTTTTTTCCTCAGACTTTTTTTCCTTTTTTTTTCTCCGACTTTTTTTTTTACTTTCTTTTTCTCTTTTTTTTCCGTCTTTTTTTCTCCTTTTTTTCTCTCTCTCTCGTTCCAAACAAACTAGATAAGATGCAGATTGGATCAAGCGAAGATGTGAATGATCTCAACTATGATTATGACAATGAACGGTGGGTAGCACGTGGTGGAAACTGATGGATGGATGGTGAACAACGGAAGGGCTAACGATGCAGCGGCGGCGTGACTAATGTGAAAAGAACTCGAAACTCTAAACGAACTAGACACTAAGACCAGCAAGTCGACACGACGATGCAACCGATAATTCAACTATGCAAGCAATGAAAAGAAAATTGCAAAGGCTCAGACTGGCTTGGACAAAGGATGAATAGATCTAACTCTTTTTTTGTGGATTTTTCTTGGACAATAGGTAAGAAAATAAATCTAATCTAGGAAAACTGGAAATTCTCACCGAGCAACCTGAAAACTGATACCACTTGATAGAGGCGGGGGTGTCCCGATCTTTCGATGAGATGATAACTATCGATTTGGTGGAGACGACTTTGACGATCCGACTACAAACGTGCACGACGTTGCGCCTTAGCAATCGCTAAACCAATCTCGTGAGGTTACTGACGATGCCGGAAGCACGGTCAGCCTGACCACGAAGGTCTATTCCTGCAAGCAATCGAAGAACGAGCAAGAATATGATAAAGCAATCTGAATATTGCAAATATATATGAGGTATTGATAATGGTGGGGATCCGTAAGCGGTCTTGGTCTGGTCGTTGGACCCAAACGAAGTACACGAAGTTGCAATGGCTAACTTTTAACTAAACAAATCCCAAGCGAAAAGCTACTAGATGGATCTACTTATATAGGATCAAGGGGTGGCGGCCTAGGAAGTGGGAGGACGTCCCAAGGCAGCCTAAAACTAACCCTAGGTCGTACAAGGCCAATGGGCCCAAGTGAAGGTGATGCAACACCTTTGGACTTGTTGTTTGACTCGGATTCTGCTGCAGCGTCTGATTGTTTCGTCTATATCTCAACTCTTCGGATGAATTTGAAGGTGAATCAAATTGGGCTGGAAAGAGCACAAAATCTAGAATCCAAAACAAAAAGAATCACCCAATTCGGAGTCCGTATGAAAAAGTTGTTGGCGTTTTGAGACAGGTATGTCTGTGCAGTCCGAATCTGAATCCAGAACGTGAGAGACTTGGACTCTATCTTCTCTTGGCCCAAAAGTGACGTGAGAGAACTTTTTGAACAGCACTTAAACATATCTTTCTCTCTTATCTTCATATGTGAATTGTACAAATATCCCATACACCTGCAATTAGACAGAACACAAAAGTGTGTGAAGTATTTTTGTTCTAGATAACATAAATAGATTGTTGAATAGTTTGCACTAGAAATCACCTGACAAATATGCATGTATGCAATATTTTTGGTCGTATCCAAGGTAGTCATGTCCTCATCAACTTGCGTGAACCCGAGGTTGTGAACAGCGCATCAATCGTCATCGTCTTGATCTATGGCGCCCAAGAAGAAACCCAGTGCAACAGCTCATCCTTCCACTTCGAAGGTCCCCTCGTAAGCAGTCGCGGGCGCAATAGGCACCATGGTGGCGTTGGCAGATGCAGATGCCGCAGGTGACATGGCTGGTGCAGGTGGTGTGGTTGTTGTGTCCCCCGTGGTCGAAGCTGGGGCGGGAGACGCCGTGAAGGGAGGCACCAACAAAATCCAGACTGCCATAACCAGCAAGCCGCGAGTGGAGGAAATGTTCAGTCCCAAACTCCTCGTCATGCTAGTGGGCATAGCCGTAGCAATGACGCCCGCTTTGGTGCAAGTCATGATCCGCTAGCCGCACCTACCACAGGTGCGGCTACTGGCCATGCTCTTTGCCCAGAGCAAGGGGAGCAAGACAGGGCGCCGAACGCGGTTGTCAACCATCGGGCGCATCCTAATCATCGCCCAATTGCCTTGGCGACTGGTTCGCGGCGGCAAGAACGCGGCAACGCTCCTACTGGTGCTACCAGGAGTAGAGCGACATCACAATCTGCCCTGTTAACTATGCCGAGCACGGCTACGGAAGCCAGGGCACGGGTCCAACTCCTACTGAGATTCCCACCAGCGGCCGAGCAAATGGATGAGTGGATAGCCACCATCTAGAGTTTGATTGGCTTTGCTGAAGCTGAAAAATCCCAGCAGGCAGAGCCATCGCGGTACCCGTGAACCACAACAGTTGTACAAACTATGGGCCATGTTGAGGGGCCACACAGACAATGCAGTCCCATCCGCGACACCACATCCAGGAGAAGCAACAAGAGCAGCATGGCCACGAAGTTGACGAAGCATCGATGGCCTCGTCCGATCCACAAGCCCGCCCGGATCAACGGTTAGAGGACTAACAAAGGGAAGATGTGCGCGTCACCATAGAACGATAATGGGAAACCCGCCATCAATCTAACAGGCACAATGGCCCAAATGTCGATGACCCCGCGCCCAGTGATGGCGGGTACCTACCTTTTGAGGTTGGGTGCCCTACCTTCACTCGCGGGCTGCAGAAAGTCTGCTGGCCGTCTACCCGCGTCTTCAAACCAGAGCTACCTGAGAAATATGATGGAAATGTAAACCCGGCAGAGTTCTTGAGCATCTACACAATTGTTGTCCACGCCGCCGGAGGAAGGGATGAGAAGGTGTTAACTAACTACTTCCCTTTGGCAGTCAAGCCAAATGTGAGGTCTTGGCTGATCCACCTACCAGAGAACTCCATTTTGTCATGGGCTGACTTGTGCAATGAGTTTGTTGGCGCCTTCAAGGGTGGCCATCAAGAGCCTCGACAGCCCAGCGACTCGCAAGTCCTTCCACAGAAGGAAGGGGAGAGCTTGCATATATGCAGAGGTTCAGTCGAGTGCACCGCAACATTGCATAGATACATCCAGTAGTTGTGATTGTCGTGTTCCTTTCGAACGTGCGCAACAGAAGGATACGTTGCAAGATGAACGTCCGGCTTCCCAAGACTGTCAATGAATTATACACTTTTGCGGACAAGTGTGCTTGGGCTGAGGAAGGAAAGTGACTCCCCAGGGAGGAGGATGGCATCAAGGTCAATTCAGAGGACAAGGACGAGAGCGCTAACCCGAAGAGGAGGAGTCGGAAGCACAACAAGAAACGCAAGGAGAAGTCAGTGTTGGCCGTTGAGGGCTCTAGCGATCTCAACACTGACAAGAAGGACAAAATCGAAGCCCTCGGCAAGGATAATGTTGCGTGCACAGATTGCTGAGAGGCTGTGGCGGCAGAGAAAGTTGGAAAGTCTGACGGGCCATACCACAAGATCCACTGCACTAAAGGGCATGACCTTCAAGAGTGCCATCAAGTTGAGCAGCTTGTTAAGAAATAGAAGGCTGAGTATGAGAAGCGTGACAAGGAGAGAGACCAGGAAGGTGCTGCCGCAAAGCGCTGTGCTGGCAGAGGACGACACCGCGTCAAGGCCCCGCAAGAGAAGGAAAAGCCAGCTAGAGGTCGAGAGAAGACAGAAGGGGACGAGGAGAGTGATGAAGGGGATGAGGAAGAAACCACTAAGCAAGAGCTCCAGAAAGCAACTGAAACCATGTGCATTGACGGAGGTGCGTCCCTGCTCTCCTCTCACCGCCAACGCAAGCTGTGGGCATGATAGGTCAATGCCGTGGAGCCAGCCGCAGATTTCTGGAAGCCGCTCAAATGGTCCCGCACGCCTATCATCTTTGATGAAGAGGATCACCCCGATCGTACCACAGAGCTAGGGTGTTTGCCATTGTCGGTTTCACCAACAATACGCAACCTCATGGTCACAAAGATGCTAGTTGATGGTTGATAGAGGCAAAGGTGTCCCGTCTTTCGATGAGATAGTGGCCATCGTTTTAGAGGAAGCCGACTTTGATGATCCGACTACGAATGTGCGAGGACGCCGCGCCTTAGCAATCGCTAAACCAACTCCGAGGGGTTATTGACCACGCCGGAGCACGATCAACCTGACCACGAGGACCTGTTTCCTGCGAGCAAACGAAAAACAAGCAAGAAACTGAGATTGCAATCTGGATATCGCGAATATAAGATGAAAGCTTTATTGACCAAGGTGGGGTTCTGTGATGTCTTGGTCTGGTAGTTGGACACAAACGAAGTACGCGAAGTTGCAGCTATGGCAAACTTTTAATCTAAACAAAACCCAAAGTCTAAACGACGCCCTAAGGGATGTATATATGGAGGAAGAGGGGGGAATTCCGTGGCCCTTGGAGGAGGGGTCCGAAACTAACCCTAACTCTTGTTTCCCCACACATACGGACTCTAAAAACAGCCTATACTTAAGTATTTCGAAAATACATGGGCCTGGCCCAATAATAAGGTGACGAAGCACCTAAAGTAGCCTCTGGACGAAATTTATGAAGTGGCATCTTGCATATTTCGTCCAAGGCTTCCTGCACTCCTTATGGTGGCTTTAAAGTCCCAAAATCATCACTTGTAACTCCGTTCTGGATCCCCTTGCGCATGCCATCATTGATAGAGGCGGGGGTCCCGATCTTTCGATGAGACGATAACTATCGATTTGGTGGAGACAACTTTGACAATCCGACTACAAACATGCACAACGTTGCGCCTTAGCAATCGCTAAACCAATCTCCTGAGGTTACTGACGATGCTGGAAGCACGGTCAGCCTGACCACGAAGGTCTATTCCTGCAAGCAATCGAAGAACGAGCAAGAATATGATAAAGCAATCTGAATATTGCAAATATATATGAAGTATTGATAATGGTGGGGATCCGGAAGCGGTCTTGGTCTGGTCGTTGGACACAAACGAAGTACACGAAGTTGCAATGGCTAACTTTTAACTAAACAAATCACAAGGAAAAAGCTACTAGATGGATCTACTTATATAGGAGCAAGGAGTGGCGGCCAAGGAGGTGGGAGGACGTCCCAAGGCAGCCTAAAACTAACCCTAGGTCGTACAAGGCTCATGGGCCCAAGTGGAGGTGATGCAACACCTTTGGGCTTGTAGTTTGACTCGGATTCTGCTGCAATGTCAGATTGTTTCGTCCGTAACTCAACGCTCCGGACGAATTTGAAGGTGAATCCAATTGGGTTGGAAAGAGCACGAAATCTAGTTTCCAACAAAAAAAGAATCACCCAATTCGGAGTCTGTATGAAAAAGTTGTTGGCATTTTGAGTGAGGTATGTCTGTGCAGTCCGAATCTGAATCCAGAATGTGAGAGACTTGGACTCTATCTTCTCTTGGCCCAAAGGTGACGTGAGAGGACTTTTTGAACACAACCTAAACTTCTCCTTTTCCCTTATCTTCATATGTGGATTGTACAAATGTCCCATACATGATGAGGACATGACTACCTTGGATATGACCAAAAATATTGCATATATGCATATTTGTCAGGTGATTTCTGGTGCAAACTATTCAATAATCTATTTATGTTATACAGAACAAAAATACTTTACACACTTTTGTGTTTTGTCTAATTGCAGGTGTATGGGACATTTGTACAATCCACATATGAAGATAAGGAAGAAACATATGTTTATTTGCTGTCCAAAAAGTTCTCTCACGTCACTTTTGGCCCAAGAGAAGATAGAGTCCAAGTCTCTCACGTTCTGAATTCAGATTCGGACTGCACAGACATACCTGACTCAAAACGCACACAAGTTTTTCATACGCACTCCGAATTGGGTGATTCTTTTTTTGTTGGAAACTAGATTTCGTGCACTTTCCAACCCAATTGGAATCACCTTCAAATTCGTCTGGAGCGTTGAGTTGTGGACGAAACAATCTGATGCTGCAGCAGAATCCGAGTCAAACTACAAGTCCAAAGGTGTTACATCACCTCCACTTGGGCCCATTGGCCTTGTACGACCTAGATTTAGTTTTAGGCTGCCTTGGGACGTCCTCCCACCTCCTTGGCCGCCACCCCTTGCTCCTATATAAGTAGATCCATCTAGTAGCTTTTCCTGGGGATTTGTTTAGTTAAAAGTTAGCCATTGCAACTTCGTGTACTTCGTTTGTGTCCAACGACCAGACCAAGACCGCTTACGGATCCCCACCTTTATCAATACTTCATATATACTCGCAATATTCAGATTGCTTTTATCATATTCTTGCTTGTTCTTCGATTGCTTGCAGGAATAGACCTTCGTGGTCAGGTTGATTGTGCTCCGGCGTGGTCAATAACCTCTCGGAGTTGGTTTAGCGATTGCTAAGGCGCAACGTCGTGCACGTTTGTAGTCGGATCGTCAAAGTCGTCTCCACCAAATCGATAGTTATCATCTCATCGAAAGATCGGGACACCCCCGCCTATATCAATACACCTGCAATTAGACAAAACACAAAAGTGTGTGAAGTATTTTTGTTCTGGATAACATAAATAGATTATTGAATAGTTTGCACTAGAAATCACCTGACAAATATGCATGTATGCAATATTTTTGGTCCTATCCAAGGTATTCATGTCCTCATCATCCTCCCCTTTTTGAAAACAAAGCCGTCCTCGGCGTTGCTTAATCTGAAATGTGGCTAACAAAAGAGACAAGGTGTACATGTTGTATATGTATATGCCATCCAGTTTAACTTCCCTTGATTTTTGCACGTATGACACATGTATACATGAGTAACTTTCATAGTTCATAAAAACAAAGCCAAAAAATTATCACAAGAAGTAGAAGGCATGAAAATATTAGAACTCAGTTTGCACATATAAGTGAAGCTCTTATTCATTTCAAAAGATTCGCAATGTTCGTCCTTAAACCATCCCAACTTTGGTGAATAAACCTTACTTGCATCAAATTTACATGCTACAACATGCTTAAATAAGCAAACATGCAATAAGTCATTGGACACAGAATCATCACCAAGATTGGAGGCCATATCAAAATGATTAAACATTAGTTCTTTTGCATCAACAGTTAATTCAATGGGTGCACTCAAAATTGTTGATATTTCAGTTGTTTGATCACTCTCTAAAATAGGTGGTGTGCTCAAATCAACAGGTAACTCAATACATGACGCATTCAAGTTAACTAGGCATGCATCTTTCTCATGTGAAGTTATATCATCAATATCTTTATTGTTACCTTGTGGCAAAGATGTAGCTGATGTAGGTACGGACGTTGACAATGTACCATACCCTTGAGATGATGCCGCGCTCATAATCCGAGGTGCAATGATGGAGGAACCCACCGGCGGTGGTGAGCATGAACTGGAATAGTAGTTGTTGTAGTCACCTAATGCATCCTCCTGTATCTGTCTCTCAAAGGTACAAGCACGGACATACATACCAGTAATGCAACGAGGAATATACTGAAATCTTGCCTAAATATCATGGTTCAAACCACCGAAAAATATATTCATTGTATCATTCTCAGATTCTTCTATGTCACAATGATGCATATAAGATTTGAACTCTTGGTAGTAAGCATGAACAGTGTTGTTACCTTGTTTAAATTGTTCAAATTTGCAAAGCAATTCACGACGATAATAAGGAGGGAAAAATTGTTGTCTCATTACAGCTTTCAAAACTTTCCAAGTTGTGGGTTGGTTATCAATGTTTTTCTTACAATGTACACTCCACCAAACAGAAGCAAAATCAGTAAATGCTCTAGTGGCTGCTCGCACTCGCTCAAGTTCAGAAAAGTCATGGTGACTAAAAACTTGTTCTACTTCAAGCTCCCAAGCTAGATAAGTAGTAGGATTAAATCTACCCTCAAATGACGGTAAAAAGATAACCTGACCATGTGCTTGTGTGTGTTGTCCCAACTCTCGTGATGGTGAAGATGTGTCCGTCGTCCAAGAACTTCTATCTTCAGAACCTGTCATGATTAGTAGAAACAAGAAAAAAAATTCAAGAATAATGTTCCTATGAACTACTAGGGTGTGGTGGTAAAGCGCTCACAGTAAAGCAAATATCAATATCTTACAAGTTCTTACCAAGCAGCAGCTGGTGACAGGCAACCAATGGTGTCAAATAACTCTGAAGATTGTGTAAAGCGATTGCCAGGGGAACATACGTATACACGGTGTAGAAATATGTGGAGCTGGGTTGGCTATATATGGTAGCAAAAGATTAGCAATTATCAATTCAGAGATGTGATGTTGAATAAACGCTCAACGACGGTACTGTGCTGGTCCTAGGCTAGACCGAACTAGAGACGCGAGCCTAGAACACTAATGAGGTCACGTCGTAGCACAACTAGCATCAATGAAGGATACTAAGTAGCTCTGGACAGCAAGATATAAGTGAAGATCACAACGGCCGTAAAGATAATGAGGTGAAACAACAGCCAAGCAGGATATATCAACAACTTTGTCTCCAACTTTCCTCTGAAAAAGTTTGTGCCGATTTTTTTGTTTTTTTTTCTTCTCTCTTTTTTTTCCTCACACTTTTTTTTTCTTTCTCTCCTTTTTTTTCTCTGACTTTTTTTTTCTCCTTTTTTCTCTCGTTTTTTTTCTCTTTTTTTCTCCCTCTTTCCAAAACAAACTAGATAAGATGCAGATTGGATCAAGTGAAGATGTGAACGATCTCCACTATTATTATGACAATGAATGGTGGGTAGCACGTGGTGGAAATTGATGGATGGGTGGTGGACAGCGGAAGAGATAATGATGCAGCGGTGGCGTGACTAATGTGAACAGAACTCGAAACTCTAAACGAACTAGACACTAAGACCAGCAACTCGACATGACGATGCAACCGATAATTCAACTATGCAAGCAATGAAAAGAAAATTGCAAAGGCTCAGACTGGCTTGGACCAAGGATGAATAGATCTAACTCTTTTTTGTGGCTTTTTCTTGGACAATAGGTAAGAAAATAAATCTAATCTAGGAAAACTGGAAATTCTCACCGAGCAACCTGAAAACTGATACCACTTAATAGAGGCGGGGGTCCCGATCTTTCGATGAGATGATAACTATCGATTTGGTGGAGACGACTTTGACAATCCGACTACAAACGTGCACAACGTTGCGCCTTAGCAATCGCTAAACCAATCTCCTGAGGTTACTGACGATGCTGGAAGCATGGTCAGCCTGACCACGAAGGTCTATTCCTGCAAGCAATCGAAGAACGAGCAAGAATATGATAAAGCAATCTGAATATTGCAAATATATATGAAGTATTGATAATGGTGGGGATCCGGAAGCGGTCTTGGTCTGGTCGTTGGACACAAACGAAGTACACGAAGTTGCAATGGCTAACTTTTAACTAAACAAATCCCAAGGAAAAAGCTACTAGATGGATCTACTTATATAGGAGCAAGGGGTGGCGGCCAAGGAGGTGGGAGGACGTCCCAAGGCAGCCTAAAACTAACCCTAGGTCGTACAAGGCTCATGGGCCCAAGTGGAGGTGATGCAACACCTTTGGGCTTATAGTTTGACTCGGATTCTGCTGCAATGTCAGATTGTTTCGTCCGTAACTCAACGCTCCGGACGAATTTGAAGGTGAATCCAATTGGGTAGGAAAGAGCACGAAAACTAGTTTCCAACAAAAAAGAATCACCCAATTCGGAGTCCGTATGAAAAAGTTGTTGACATTTTGAGTCAGGTATGTCTGTGCAGTCCGAATCTAAATCCAGAACGTGAGAGACTTGGACTCTATCTTCTCTTGGCCCAAAAGTGACGTGAGAGGACTTTTTGAACACAACCTAAACTTCTCCTTTTCCCTTATCTTCATATGTGGATTGTACAAATGTCCCATACACCTGCAATTAGACAAAACACAAAAGTGTGTGAAGTATTTTGGTTCTGGATAACATAAATAGATTATTGAATAGTTTGCATTAGAAATCACTTGACAAATATGCATGTATGCAAT
Source organism: Triticum dicoccoides (assembly GCF_002162155.2). Classification (NCBI taxonomy): domain Eukaryota; kingdom Viridiplantae; phylum Streptophyta; class Magnoliopsida; order Poales; family Poaceae; genus Triticum; species Triticum dicoccoides. The sequence continues at coordinate 316,355,670 of NC_041386.1, read as the reverse complement.
ATTTTTGGTCCTATCCAAGGTATTCATGTCCTCATCAATCATCTCCACGCTTGAACTTGTTCCAAGGTTCATCTTTCTTGTCCAAGCTAGGCCCTTCATTTCCAAGCAAGACAAATGTATCCAATTTACGCAGCATCATATTCTCATGAACATTAGAATCGTTACCAAGAAACGAAAGTACCTGATAATTCAATTGGCGTGCCCGAGCTCTAGTAATTGGTCCAGTATGTATAGCAGCAGGGGTTGTGGGTGTAACAATGGTATTGATGTCATCATCGTCCTCCCCTTCTTGAAATGAAGTCGTCCTCGACGAAAGTTCATCGTCCTCACCCAAATAAGGCTTCAAATCTGCAATGTTAAAAGTGGGACTAACCCCAAAATCTGCAGGCAGCTCAAGTTTATATGCATTATCATTTATTTTCTCTAACACCTTAAAAGGACCATCAGCACGTGGCATTAGCTTTGATTTGCGCAAATTAGGAAATCTATCCTTACGCAAATGTAACCAAACAAGATCTCCAGGTGCAAACATAGCATGTTTTCTACCCTTATCTCCAGCAAGTTTATATTTAGCATTCATACGCTCAATGTTTTCCTTAGTTAACTCATGCATTTTTAAATCAATTCAGCACGTTCTTTAGCATCAAAATTAACCTTCTCCGAAGATGGAAGAGGCAACAAATCAATAGGTGCACGAGGTAGGAAACCATACACAATTTCAAAAGGGCACATATTAGTAGTAGAATGCAATGAACGATTATAAGCAAATTCAATATGAGGCAAGCATTCTTCCCACATTTTCTTGTTATTCTTCAAAACAGCCCTAAGCATAGTAGACAATGTTCTATTGACTACTTCAGTTTGTCCATTAGTTTGGGGGTGACATGTAGTACTAAAAAGCAGCTTAGTCCCCAACTTAGCGCATAAACATCTCCAAAAGTGGCTAAGAAATTTAGTATCACGATCTGAAACAATAGTATTTGGCACACCATGCATGCGGATAATTTCATGAAAGAACAAATCAGTAACATTAACAGCATCATCGTTTTTATGACATGGTATAAAGTGTGCCATTTTCGAGAACATCTCCACGACAACAAATATGCTATCCCTCCCCTTCTTTGTTCGAGGTAAACCTAAAACAAAGTCCATAGATATATCCTCCCAAGGAACACTAGGTACAGTGATAGAGGCAAAGGTGTCCCGTCTTTCGATGAGATGATGGATATCGCTTTGGTGGCAGTCGACTTTGACGATCCGACTACGAACGTGCGAGGACGTCGCGCATTAGCAATCGCTAAACCAACTCCGAGAGGTTATTGACCACGCCGGAGCATGATCAACCTGACCACGAGTGATGAGGACATCAATATAATTTTTACACCCACAGCCCCTGCTGCTATACATACTGGACCAATTACTAGAGCTCGTGCACGCCAACTAAATTACCAGGTACTTTCGTTTCTTGGTAATGATTCTAATGTTCATGAGAATATGATGCTGCCTAAATTGGATACATTTGTTTTGCTTACAAATGAAGGGCCTAGCTTGGAGAAGGATGAACATTGGAGCAAGAACAAGCATGGAGATGATGGCATGCGCAAGGGGAACAAGAATGGAGTTACAAGTGATGATTTCAGGACTTTGAAGCCACCATAATGGGTGCATGAAGCCTTGGACGAAATGTACAAGATGCCACTTCATAAATTTCGTCCCGAGGCTATTTTAGGTGCTGCGTCACCTTATTATTGGGCCAGGTCCATGTAATTTCGAAATACTTAAGTATAGGCTATTTTTAGAGTCCGTATGTGTGGGGAAACAAGAGATAGGGTTGATTTCGGACTCCTCCCCCAAGGGCCACGAAATTCCCCCCTCTTCCTCCATATATACAGCCCTTAGGGGATCGTTTAGACTTTGGGTTTTGTTTAGATTAAAAGTTCGCCATAGCTGCAACTTCGCGTACTTCGTTTGTGTTCAACGACCAGACAAAGGCGTCACAGAACCCCACCTTGATCAATAAAGCTTTCATCTTATATTCGCAATATCCAGATTGCAATCTTAGTTTCTTGCTTGTTCTTCGTTTGCTCGCAGGAAACAGACCCTCGTGGTCAGGTTGATCGTGCTCCGGCGTGGTCAATAACCTCTCGGAGTTGGTTTAGCGATTGCTAAGGCGCGACGTCCTCGCACGTTCGTAGTCGGATCGTCAAAGTCGACTTCCACCAAAGCGAAATCCACCATCTCATCGAAAGACGGGACACCTTTGCCTCTATCAAGTGGTATCAGATTTCCAGGTTGTTCGGTGAGATTTTACAGTTTTTCGTAGTTTAGATCGAGTCTGCTCTTCATACCTATAGTCCACGAAAAAGCCACAAAAAAAAATTAGGGTTAGTTCATCATATCCGAACCAATCTGAGCCTTGCATAATCTTTTTAGGGTTTTGCTTTGTTGAATTTGCGGTTGCATCGTCGTGTCTAGTTGCTGGTCTTAGAGTCTAGTCTTGTAGAGTTTCGAGTTCTGGTCATAAGTTGTCACGCCGCCGCCGCACCATCATCATCGCCCCTGCCATCTACCACCACCGCACCGAATCCGTATCCATATACCACCACCAATCTGTGTCCATATACCACCACCGATCCATATCCATATACTACCACCGCTACCACCACCGCTGCCATATACCACCACCATATATCCACCACCAATCCGAGTTCTTTGCTTATTAGGTTTGTTTTCGGGATCCATCTAGATTCCGATTTGTGTTTCCTTGCCGGAGTAGGTTTCGGAAAAAAACGGTTGCCGATCACCGCCTGCTGCTGGGTAAGAACTGGTAAGAATTTGAGATTTGCTTGACGGATTTGTGACACCCACCACCACCACTTGTTCGTAGTCTGTAGGATCATATTCTTGTGTGTTTCTATTACTGCTAACCATGCCAGGATCACAAGCCGACGAGATTGACTGGGAGAATTTATCGAACAAGGAGCTTCATGATAAGTTTCAGCAAATGATGACTGAACAGGTGCAAGATGTGCTGAACAATTTTGAAGAGGCCATGGAGAAGATCACTGGCCTTGAGAAGACGTTCGAAACAAAGCTCGATAACAAGTTTAATGAATTGCTCGCGCGTCTTCCACCACCACCACCCGCTGCACCTAACGCACCTCTCCAACAACAACAACAACGACTACCTCCACGTCGCGAAGCAGACCTCCGCCGAGCAAGCCGTGTTCCTCTTGCGTTTGGCCAAACTGTTGGTGCTGCTGTTGATACTTCTGTGGCTCCTGCTGCTGATGCGGAGGAGGATGCTTATGTGGGAGACTATGAGGATGAGGTTGATCAAAATCAACACTACGTGCAGCCACCTGTACCACCACCAGCAGGTCGACCTCAGGTATATATTCGTAATGGTAGGCCTGCACCACCACCTCAGGTACGAGATGATGTCCATATTCCTAAACTGAAATTGAATATTCCACCATTTGAGGGTAGATATGTTCCTGATATATATCTTACTTGGGAGTTAGAAACTGAACAACGATTTACATGTTTACAATATCCTGAGGAGAGACGAGTTGCTGCTGCCATTTGTGCTTTCACTAGTTTTGCATGTGTATGGTGGTCTGAACATTGTAGATTATATCCTATTCCAACTACTTGGGCTGCTTTGAAAACTGCTATGCGTACGCGTTGGGTTCCACCATATTATCAACGTGAATTGCTTCAAAAATTGCAGCGTTTAAGACAAGGGAAAAATTCTGTAGAAGAATATTATCAGGAATTACAAACTGGCATGATTAGATGTGGTACCTATGCAAGCATGTTCCTTATTACTTGGTAGACCATGGCAATTTGATAAAAATTCTGTACACCATGGTAGAAACAATCACTATACTCTTGTTCATAAGGATAAAAATATTACTTTGCTTCCTATGACTCCTGATTCCATTTTGAAAGATGATATTAATAGAGCTAATAAAGCAAAACAGGAGACGAATAAGAGTGAAAATCAGATTGTGGCAAAAGAATTTGAGCAACAAATGAAGCCTAATAATAAACCATCTAGTGTTGCTTCTGAAATTAAATTGAAAAGTGCATGTTTATTTGCCACCAAATCTGATATTGATGAGCTAGATTTCAGCAAATCTGTTTGCTATGCTTTTGTGTGCAAAGAGGCATTATTTTCATTCGAGGACGTGCCTTCCTCTTTGCCTCCTGCTGTCACTAACATTTTGCAGGAGTTCGCTGACGTCTTTCCACAAGACGTGCCACCGGGATTACCGCCTATTCGAGGGATTGAGCATCAAATTGACTTAATTCCCGGTGCTTCACTGCCAAACCGTGCACCATACCGTACCAATCTAGAGGAGACGAAGGAGATTATGCGTCAAGTACAAGAGCTGCTCGACAAAGGTTATATACGCGAATCCCTTAGTCCTTGTGCTGTTCCTATTATTCTAGTGCCGAAAAAGGATGGTACATCACGTATGTGTGTTGATTGTAGAGGCATTAATAATATTACTATTCGTTATCGTCATCCTATTCCTAGGCTAGATGATATGCTTGATGAATTGAGTGGCTCTACAATATTCTCCAAAGTTGATTTGCGTAGTGGATACCATCAAATTCGTATGAAATTGGGAGATGAATGGAAAACAGCATTTAAAACTAAGTTTGGGTTATATGAGTGGTTAGTCATGCCTTTTGGGTTAACTAATGCGCCTAGTACTTTCATGAGACTAATGAACGAAGTTTTACGTGCTTTCATTGGACGATTTGTGGTAGTCTATTTTGATGATATACTGATTTATAGCAGATCTTTGGAAGAACATTTGGAACATTTACGTGCTGTTTTTATTGCTCTACGTGATGCACGTTTGTTTGGTAACCTTGGGAAGTGCACCTTTTGCACCGACCGAGTATCTTTTCTTGGCTATGTTGTTACTCCACAGGGAATTGAAGTTGACAAAGCCAAGATTGAAGCTATTGAGAGTTGGCCGCAGCCCAAAACGGTCACACAAGTGAGGAGTTTTCTTGGCCTCGCTGGATTCTATAGGCGTTTTGTGAGAGATTTCAGCACCATTGCTGCACCTCTCAACGAGCTTACAAAGAAGGATGTGCCTTTTGTTTGGGGTACCGCACAGGAAGAAGCCTTCACGGTATTGAAAGATAAGTTGACACAAGCTCCTTTACTCCAACTTCCTGATTTTAATAAGACTTTTGAGCTTGAATGTGATGCTAGTGGAATTGGATTAGGAGGTGTGTTATTACAAGATGGCAAACCTGTTGCATACTTTTCTGAAAAATTGAGTGGGCCTAGTCCGAATTATTCTACTTATGATAAAGAATTATATGCTCTTGTTCGGACTATAGAAACATGGCAACATTATTTATGGCCCAAAGAATTTGTTATACATTCTGATCATGAATCTTTGAAACATATTAAAAGTCAAGCTAAACTGAATCGTAGACATGCTAAATGGGTTGAATTCATTGAGACTTTCCCTTATGTCATTAAACACAAGAAGGGAAAAGAAAATGTTATTCCTGATGCATTGTCTCGTCGCTATACTATGCTTTCACAACTTGACTTCAAAATATTTGGTTTGGAGACCATCAAAGATCAATATGTGCATGATGCTGATTTTAAAAATGTAATGCAGAATTGTAAAGAAGGAAGAATGTGGAACAAGTTTGTCGTTAACGATGGATTTGTGTTTCGTGCTAACAAGCTATGCATTCCAGCTAGCTCCGTTCGTCTTTTGTTGTTGCAGGAGGCGCATGGAGGAGGATTAATGGGACACTTTGGCGTGAAGAAGACGGAGGACGTACTTGCTACACATTTCTTTTGGCCAAAGATGAGACGGGATGTTGAACGTTTTATTGCTCGATGCACTACATGTCAAAAAGCTAAGTCACGACTCAATCCTCATGGTTTATATATGTCTTTGCCTGTACCTAGTGTTCCTTGGGAGGATATATCTATGGACTTTGTTTTAGGTTTACCTCGAACAAAGAAGGGGAGGGATAGCATATTTGTTGTCGTGGATAGATTCTCGAAAATGGCACACTTTATACCATGTCATAAAAGCGATGATGCTGTTAATGTTGCTGATTTGTTCTTTCGTGAAATTATTCGCTTGCATGGTGTGCCAAATACTATTGTTTCAGATCGTGATACTAAATTTCTTAGCCACTTTTGGAGATGTTTATGGGCTAAGTTGGGGACTAAACTGCTTTTTAGTACTACTTGTCACCCCCAAACTGATGGACAAACTGAAGTAGTCAATAGAACGTTGTCTACTATGCTTAGGGCTGTTTTGAAGAATAATAAGAAAATGTGGGAGGAATGCTTGCCTCATATTGAATTTGCTTATAATCGTTCATTGCATTCTACTACTAAGATGTGCCCTTTTGCAGTTGTGTATGGTTTCCTACCTCGTGCACCTATTGATTTGTTGCCTCTTCCATCTTCGGAGAAGGTTAATTTTGATGCTAAACAACGTGCTGAATTGATTTTAAAAATGCATGAGTTAACTAAGGAAAACATTGAGCGTATGAATGCTAAATATAAACTTGCTGGAGATAAGGGTAGAAAACATGTTGTGTTTGCACCTGGAGATCTTGTTTGGTTACATTTGCGTAAGGATAGATTTCCTGATTTGCGCAAATCAAAGCTAATGCCACGTGCTGATGGTTCCTTTAAGGTGTTAGAGAAAATAAATGATAATGCATATAAACTTGAGCTGCCTGCAGATTTTGGGGTTAGTCCCACTTTTAACATTGCAGATTTGAAGCCTTATTTGGGTGAGGAAGATGAACTTCCGTCGAGGACGACTTCATTTCAAGAAGGGGAGGATGATGAGGACATCAATACAATTGTTACACCCACAGCCCCTGCTGCTATACATACTGGACCAATTACTAGAGCTCGTGCACGCCAACTAAATTACCAGGTACTTTCGTTTCTTGGTAATGATTCTAATGTTTATGAGAATATGATGCTGCCTAAATTGGATACATTTGTTTTGCTTACAAATGAAGGGCCTAGCTTGGAGAAGGATGAACATTGGAGCAAGAACAAGCATGGAGATGATGGCATGCGCAAGGGAAACAAGAACGGAGTTACAAGTGATGATTTCAGGACTTTGAAGCCACCATAATGGGTGCATGAAGCCTTGGACGAAATATACAAGATGCCACTTTATAAATTTCGTCCCGAGGCTATTTTAGGTGCTGCGTCACCTTATTATTGGGCCAGGCCCATGTAATTTCGAAATACATAAGTATAGGCTATTTTTAGAGTCCGTATGTGTGGGGAAACAAGAGATAGGGTTGATTTCGGACCCCTCCACCAAGGGCCAAGAAATTCCCCCCCTCTTCCTCCATATATACAGCCCTTAGGGCATCGTTTAGACTTTGGGTTTTGTTTAGATTAAAAGTTCGCCATAGCTGCAACTTCGCGTACTTCGTTTGTGTTCAACGACCAGACAAAGGCGTCATAGAACCCCACCTTGATCAATAAAGCTTTCATCTTATATTCGCAATATCCAGATTGCAATCTTAGTTTCTTGCTTGTTCTTCGTTTGCTCGCAGGAAACAGACCCTCGTGGTCAGGTTAATCGTGCTCCGGCGTGGTCAATAACCTCTCGGAGTTGGTTTAGCGATTGCTAAGGCGCGACGTCCTCGCACGTTCGTAGTCGGATCGTCAAAGTCGACTTCCACCAAAGCGAAATCCACCATCTCATCGAAAGACGGGACACCTTTGCCTCTATCACTAAGTTGGGGACTAAACTGCTTTTTAGTACTACTTGTCACCCCCAAACTGATGGACAAACTGAAGTAGTCAATAGAACGTTGTCTACTATGCTTAGGGCTGTTTTGAAGAATAATAAGAAAATGTGGGAGGAATGCTTGCCTCATATTGAATTTGCTTATAATCGTTCATTGCATTCTACTACTAAGATGTGCCCTTTTGAAGTTGTGTATGGTTTCCTACCTCGTGCACCTATTGATTTGTTGCCTCTTCCATCTTCGGAGAAGGTTAATTTTGATGCTAAACAACGTGCTGAATTGATTTTAAAAATGCATGAGTTAACTAAGGAAAACATTGAGCGTATGAATGCTAAATATAAAATTGCTGGAGATAAGGGTAGAAAACATGTTGTGTTTGCACCTGGAGATCTTGTTTGGTTACATTTGCGTAAGGATAGATTTCCTGATTTGCGCAAATCAAAGCTAATGCCACGTGCTGATGGTCCCTTTAAGGTGTTAGAGAAAATAAATGATAATGCATATAAACTTGAGCTGCCTGCAGATTTTGGGGTTAGTCCCACTTTTAACATTGCAGATTTGAAGCCTTATTTGGGTGAGGAAGATGAACTTCCGTCGAGGACGACTTCATTTCAAGAAGGGGAGGATGATGAGGACATCAATACAATTGTTACACCCACAGCCCCTGCTGCTATACATACTGGACCAATTACTAGAGCTCGTGCACGCCAACTAAATTACCAGGTACTTTCGTTTTTTGGTAATGATTCTAATGTTCATGAGAATATGATGCTGCCTAAATTGGATACATTTGATTTGCTTACAAATGAAGGGCCTAGCTTGGAGAAGGATGAACATTGGAGCAAGAACAAGCATGGAGATGATGGCATGCGCAAGGGGAACAAGAACGGAGTTACAAGTGATGATTTCAGGACTTTGAAGCCACAATAATGGGTGCAGAAGCCTTGGACGAAATATACAAGATGCCACTTCATAAATTTTGTCCCGAGGCTATTTTAGGTGCTGCGTCACCTTATTATTGGGCCAGGCCCATGTAATTTCGAAATACATAAGTATAGGCTATTTTTAGAGTCCGTATGTGTGGGGAAACAAGAGATAGGGTTGATTTCGGACCCCTCCACCAAGGGCCACGAAATTCCCCCCCTGTTCCTCCATATATACAGCCCTTAGGGCATCGTTTAGACTTTGGGTTTTGTTTAGATTAAAAGTTCGCCATAGCTGCAACTTCGCGTACTTCATTTGTGTTCAATGACCAGACAAAGGCGTCACAGAACCCCACCTTGATCAATAAAGCTTTCATCTTATATTCGCAATATCCAGACTGCAATCTCAGTTTCTTGCTTGTTCTTCGTTTGCTCGCAGGAAACAGACCCTCGTGGTCAGGTTGATCGTGCTCCGGCGTGGTCAATAACCTCCCGGAGTTGGTTTAGCGATTGCTAAGGCGCAACATCCTCGCACGTTCGTAGTCGGATCGTCAAAGTCGACTGCCACCAAAGCGATATCCATCATCTCATCGAAAGACGGGAAACCTTTGGTTCTATCAAGTGGTATCAGATTTCCAGGTTGCTCGGTGAGATTTTACAGTTTTTCGTAGTTTAGATCGAGTTTTTTCTTCATACCTATAGTCCACGAAAGAGCCACAAAAAAATAGGGTTAGTTCATCATATCCGAACCAATCTGAGCCTTTGCATAATCTTTTTAGGGTTTTGCTTTGTTGAATTTGCGGTTGCATCGTCGTGTCTAGTTGCTGGTCTTAGAGTCTAGTCTTTTAGAGTTTCGAGTTCTGGTCATAAGTTGTCACGCCGCCGCCGCACCATCATCATCACCCCTGCCATCTACCACCACCGCTTATCCGCCACCGCTTCGAATCCGTATCCATATACCACCACAGCTGTCATATACCACCACCGCTGCCATCTACCACCATATATCCACCACCAATCCGAGTTCTTGTCATATTAGGTTTGTTTTCGAGATCCATCTAGATTCCGATTCGTGTTTCCTTGCCGGAGTAGGTTTCGGAAAAAAAAGAAAAAAAAAGAGTCCGGAAACCACGCTTCGTTTAGGCCCAAAAATTTTCGAAAACGCATTTTTCGAAAAAATTTCTGGCTATCCTATTTTTAGGTGTTTCTGAGTGTTTTGAGACAGGTGCCATTATAGGAAGTTTTTTTTGACCCGTTTCCAGTTTTTGGGCCCGGGCAGTCGAAAAAAAAAATTTGGTCGAAAAACTTTCGTGCCCATCCTGTCAGTTTGAGCTAGGAAGAGTTTTGAGACACTCGCCATTATAGTGATTTTTCGCAAAAAAAAGCAGCGCAAAAAAAAAGAGCGCAAAGAAAAAGAGCGAAAAAAAAATTCCAGAGTGTGCTTTTCCCTTGTTTACGTGCCGCGCCGTGATTTTGTTGGTGTTCTAGGCTCGCGTCTCTAGCACAGTCTAGCCTAGGACCAGCACAGTACCGTCGTTGACCGTTTATTCAACTTTGCATCTCTGAATTGATTATTGCTGACCCTTTTTGCTACCATATTATAAGCCTTCCCAGCTCCACATACATCTACGTCGTGCGTTTGACTCTCCCTAGTAATCGCTCTATCCAAGCTTTGAGAGTTTTTTACTACAACGGTTGCCGATCACCGCCTGCTGCTGGGTAAGAACTGGTAAGAATTTGAGATTTGCTTGACGGATTTGTGACACCCACCACCACCTCTTGTTAGTAGTCTGTAGGATCATATTCTTGTGTGTTTCTATTGCTGCTAACCATGCCAGGATCACAAGCCGATGAGACTGACTGGGAGAACATGACGAATAAGGATTTGCATGATAAATTTCAGCAAATGATGAGTGGACAGGTGCAAGACGTGCTAAACAGATTTGAAGAGGCCATGGAGAAGATAGATGGCATGGAGAAGACGTTCGAAACAAAGCTCGATAACAAGTTTAATGAATTGCTCGCGCGTCTTCCACCCCCACCACCCGCTGCACCTAACGCACCTCTCCAACAACAACAACAACGACTACCTCCACGTCGCGAAATAGACCTCCGCCGAGCGAGCCGTGTTCCTCTTGCATTTGGCCAAACTGTTGGTGCTGCTGTTGATACTTCTGTGGCTCCTGCTGCTGATGCGGAGGAGGATGATTATGTGGGAGATTACGAGGATGAGGTTTCTCAAAATCAGAACTACGTGCAACCACCAGCACCACCACCAGCAGGTCGACCTCAGGTATATATTCGTAATGGTAGGCCTGCACCACCACCTCAGGTACGAGATGATGTCCATATTCCTAAACTGAAATTGAATATTCCACCATTTGAGGGTAGATATGTTCCTGATATATACCTTACTTGGGAGTTAGAAACTGAACAACGTTTTACATGTTTACAATATCCCGAGGAGAGACGGGTTGCTGCTGATGTTTGTGCTTTCACTAGTTTTGCATGTGTCTGGTGGTCTGAACATTGTAGATTATATCCTATTCCAACTACTTGGGCTGCTTTGAAAACTGCTATGCGTACGCGTTGGGTTCCACCATATTATCAACGTGAATTGCTTCAAAAATTGCAGCGTTTAAGACAAGGAAAAAATTCTGTAGAAGAATATTATCAGGAATTACAAACTGGCATGATTCGATGTGGTATTGTTGAGGAGAATGAAGCTATGCTTGCATGTTTTATGGGTGGATTAAATAGAGAGATTCAGACCATTCTAGACTATAAGGAGTATACTAATATCACTCGTTTATTCCATCTTGCTTGTAAAGCTGAACGTGAAGTGCAGGATCGACAAGCATTGGCGTGAACAAACTTTTCTGCAGGCCGACCTTCATCATGGACACCGCGTGCATCTTCTACTTCAACTGCACCAGCACCTCAATCAGGTGCCTCCTACAGCCGTGATACAAGAAAACAGGAACAACCACCATTATCTGCCAAGAGCACACCTCTCGGGCCTGCGCAGAGTTCTTCTTCTTCCATGGCATCAACAGGGCACACAAGTGATATTATTTGTCGTCGTTGTAAGGGAGGAGGTCATTATGCGATAGAATGCAAATCTCCGCGTGTGATGATTGCTACCGAGGGTGGTGGATATGAGTCCGCTAGTGACTATGATGAGGAGACATTGGCTCTTATTACACGTGAAGAACATGGTGGAGATGATTCTGATCATGAGACGCAATACATGGCTCCTGAAGACGCTGACAGGTATGAATGTTTAGTTGCTCAACGTGTTCTGAGTGTGCAGGTCACACAAGCTGAGCAAAATCAGAGGCACAACTTGTTCCATACCAAGGGAGTTGTGAAGGAACGTTCTGTGCGCGTCATAATAAACGGAGGGAGCTGCAACAACTTGGCTAGCATGGAGATGGTGGAGAAGCTTTCTCTCACCACAAGACCACATCCACATCCTTACTACATCCAATGGTTCAACAACAGCGCAAGGTTAAGGTAACACGTACTGTTCGTGTGCATTTTAGTATCTCTACATATGTTGATTATGTTGATTGTGATGTGGTACCTATGCAAGCATGTTCCTTATTACTTGGTAGACCATGGCAATTTGATAAAAACTGCCTAGCCAGAATTTTCCAGACTTAGTTTTTTTTTGGAGTTTGGAACTATTTTTCTTCTGCGGGTAGCACGAAAGTTCGGGAGTCCTACTCTGTCACGACTCGGAGTATCGCGTGATCTGGAAATCGAAAACAGAGTAACAAAATACTGGACTCGGACTAGGACTGGTGGCGGAGATGAATCCGGTGGAACTCGGACTGTGGTGGTATATCTGGACTCGGATTGGTGGTTGTATATGGCAATGGTATATCTGGACTCGGATTGGTGGTGGTATATGGTGATGGTATATGTGGACTCGGATTGGTGGTGGTATATGGCAGCGGCGATGTATATGGTAGGGTGGTGGTATATGGTAATGATGATGACGATAGTGCGGCGGCGGCGTGACAACCTGTGAACAGAATGCGAAACTCTAAGGGACTAGACGCTAAGACCAGCAACTCGACACGATGATGCAACCGCAAATTCAACAAAGCAAAACTCTAAAAAGACTATGCAAAGGCTTAGATTAGTTCGGATATGATGACCTAACCCTAAATTTTTTTGGCTTTTTCGTGGACTATAGGTATGAAGAACAGACTCGACTTAAACTACGAAAAACTGTAAAATCTCACCGAGCAACCTGGAAATCTGATACCACTTGATAGAGGCAAAGGTGTCCCGCCTTTCGATGAGATAGTGGCTATCGTTTTAGAGGAAGTCACTTTGACGATCTGACTACGAACGTGCGAGCACGTCGTGCCTTAGCAATCGCTAAACCAAGCCCAAGGGGTTATTGACCACGCCGGAGCACGATCAACCTGACCACGAGGGCCTGTTTCCTGCGAGCGAACGAAGAACAAGCAAAAAACTGAGATTGCAATCTGGATATCGTGAATATAAGATGAAAGCTTTATTGATCAAGGTGGGGTTCTGTGACGTCTTGGTCTGGTCATTGGACACAAACGAAGTACGCGAAGTTGCAGCCATGGCAAACTTTTAATCTAAACAAAATCCAAAGTCTAAATGACGCCCCAAGGGCTGCATATATGGAGGAAGAGGGGGGGGGGATTTCGTGGCTCTTGGAGGAGGGGTCCGAAACCAACCCTAACTCTTGTTTCCCCACACATACGGACTCTAAAAACAGCCTATACTTAAGTATTTCGAAAATACATGGGCCTGGCCCAATAATAAGGTGACGCAGCACCTAAAATAGCCTCTGGACGAAATTTATGAAGTGGCATCTTGCATATTTCGTCCATGGCTTCATGAACTCCTTATGGTGGCTTCAAAGTCCTGAAATCATCACTTGTAACTCCGTTCTGGGTCCCCTTGCGCATGCCATCATCTCCATGCTTGAACTTGTTCCAAGGTTCATCTTTCTGTCCAATCTAGGACCTTCATTTGTAAGCAAGACAACTATATCCAATTTAGGCAGCATTGTCGGTGGGAACGACACCTATGGGATCACAAGAATCCCTACTGTGGTTAGCGGGGCGCGGGGTCGTGAGAAGAGCGGATCAAACAGGTAGCACACGGTTCATTTATCCAGGTTCGGGCCGCGAGGATGCGTAAAACCCTACTCCTACTTTGGTGGATTGTATATCTGTGTTCTTGAGCTAGCTATGGGGCGTGAGGATGATAGAGGCAAAGGTGTCCCGTCTTTCGATGAGATGATGGATATCGCTTTGGTGGAAGTCGACTTTGACGATCCGACTACGAACGTGCGAGGACGTCGCGCCTTAGCAATCGCTAAACCAACTCCGAGAGGTTATTGACCACGCCGGAGCACGATCAACCTGACCACGAGGGTCTGTTTCCTGCGAGCAAACGAAGAACAAGCAAGAAACTGAGATTGCAATCTAGATATTGCGAATATAAGATGAAAGCTTTATTGATCAAGGTGGGGTTCTGTGACGCCTTTGTCTGGTCGTTGAACACAAACGAAGTACGCGAAGTTGCAGCTATGGCGAACTTTTAATCTAAACAAAACCCAAAGTCTAAACGATGCCCTAAGGGCTGTATATATGGAGGAAGAGGGGGGAATTTCGTGGCCCTTGGTGGAGGGGTCCGAAATCAACCCTATCTCTTGTTTCCCCACACATACGGACTCTAAAAATAGCCTATACTTATGTATTTCGAAATTACATGGGCCTGGCCCAATAATAAGGTGACGCAGCACCTAAATTAGCCTTGGGACGAAATTTATGAAGTGGCATCTTGTATATTTCGTCCAAGGCTTCATGCACCCATTATGGTGGCTTCAAAGTCCTGAAATCATCACTTGTAACTCCGTTCTTGTTCCCCTTGCGCATGCCATCATCTCCATGCTTGTTCTTGCTCCAATGTTCATCCTTCTCCAAGCTAGGCCCTTCATTTGTAAGCAAAACAAATGTATCCAATTTAGGCAGCATCATATTCTCATGAACATTAGAATCATTACCAAGAAACGAAAGTACCTGGTAATTTAGTTGGCGTGCACGAGCTCTAGTAATTGGTCCAGTATGTATAGCAGCAGGGGCTGTGGGTGTAACAATTGTATTGATGTTCTCATCATCCTCCCCTTCTTGAAATGAAGTCGTTCTCGACGAAAGTTCATCTTCCTCACCCAAATAAGGCTTCAAATCTGCAATGTTAAAAGTGGGACTAACCCCAAAACCTGCAGGCAGCTCAAGTTTATATGCATTATCATTTATTTTCTCTAACACCTTAAAGGGACCATCAGCACGTGGCATTAACTTTGATTTGCGCAAATCAGGAAATCTATCCTTACGCAAATGTAACCAAACAAGATCTCCAGGTGCAAACACAACATGTTTTCTACCCTTATCTCCAGCAAGTTTATATTTAGCATTCATACGCTCAATGTTTTCCTTAGTTAACTCATGCATTTTTAAAATCAATTCAGCATGTTGTTTAGCATCAAAATTAACCTGCTCCGAAGATGGAAGAGGCAACAAATCAATAGGTGCACGAGGTAGGAAACCATACACAACTTCAAAAGGGCACATCTTAGTAGTAGAATGCAATGAACGATTATAAGCAAATTCAATATGAGGCAAGCATTCCTCCCACATTTTCTTATTATTCTTCAAAACAGCCCTAAGCATAGTAGACAACGTTCTATTGACTACTTCAGTTTGTCCATCAGTTTGGGGGTGACAAGTAGTACTAAAAAGCAGTTTAGTCCCCAACTTAGCCCATAAACATCTCCAAAAGTGGCTAAGAAATTTAGTATCACGATCTGAAACAATAGTATTTGGCACACCATGCAAGCGAATAATTTCACGAAAGAACAAATCAGCAACATTAACAGCATCATCGCTTTTATGACATGGTATAAAGTGTGCCATTTTCGAGAATCTATCCACGACAACAAATATGCTATCTGATGAGGACATCAATACAATTGTTACACCCACAGCCCCTGCTGCTATACATACTGGACCAATTACTAGAGCTCGTGCACGCCAACTAAATTACCAGGTACTTTCGTTTCTTGGTAATGATTCTAATGTTCATGAGAATATGATGCTGCCTAAATTGGATACATTTGTTTTGCTTACAAATGAAGGGCCTAGCTTGGAGAAGGATGAACATTGGAGCAAGAACAAGCATGGAGATGATGGCATGCGCAAGGGGAACAAGAACGGAGTTACAAGTGATGATTTCAGGACTTTGAAGCCACCATAATGGGTGCATGAAGCCTTGGACGAAATATACAAGATGCCACTTCATAAATTTCGTCCCAAGGCTAATTTAGGTGCTGCGTCACCTTATTATTGGGCCAGGCCCATGTAATTTCGAAATACATAAGTATAGGCTATTTTTAGAGTCCGTATGTGTGGGGAAACAAGAGATAGGGTTGATTTCGGACCCCTCCACCAAGGGCCACGAAATTCCCCCCCTCTTCCTCCATATATACAGCCCTTAGGGCATCGTTTAGACTTTGGGTTTTGTTTAGATTAAAAGTTCGCCATAGCTGCAACTTCGCGTACTTCGTTTGTGTTCAACGACCAGACAAAGGCGTCACAGAACCCCACCTTGATCAATAAAGCTTTCATCTTATATTCGCAATATCTAGATTGCAATCTCAGTTTCTTGCTTGTTCTTCGTTTGCTCGCAGGAAACAGACCCTCGTGGTCAGGTTGATCGTGCTCCGGCGTGGTCAATAACCTCTCGGAGTTGGTTTAGCGATTGCTAAGGCGCGACGTCCTCGCACGTTCGTAGTCGGATCGTCAAAGTCGACTTCCACCAAAGCGATATCCATCATCTCATCGAAAGACGGGACACCTTTGCCTCTATCACACCACCACCACCCGCTGCACCTAACGCACCTCTCCAACAACAACAACAACAACGACTACCTCCACGTCGCGAAGCAGACCTCCGCCGAGCAAGCCGTGTTCCTCTTGCGTTTGGCCAAACTGTTGGTGCTGCTGTTGATACTTCTGTGGCTCCTGCTGCTGATGCGGAGGAGGATGATTATGTGGGAGATTATGAGGATGAGGTTGATCAAAATCAACACTACGTGCAGCCACCTGTACCACCACCAGCAGGTCGACCTCAGGTATATATTCGTAATGGTAGGCCTGCACCACCACCTCAGGTACGAGATGATGTCCATATTCCTAAACTGAAATTGAATATTCCACCATTTGAGGGTAGATATGTTCCTGATATATATCTTACTTGGGAGTTAGAAACTGAACAACGATTTACATGTTTACAATATCCTGAGGAGAGACGAGTTGCTGCTGCTGTTTGTGCTTTCACTAGTTTTGCATGTGTATGGTGGTCTGAACATTGTAGATTATATCCTATTTCAACTACTAGGCATACTATGACAACCACATCCGTTGTTGTCAGGACTACATCACCTCCACCATGTGACACATCGCCCCCGAGAGTGGCTACATCATCTGAGTTGATCATACGAGGTAATGACAAAGGTACTGATCTTCCATCTCTACATGAGAATGATGAATGCCTTGTCAATTTGAATGCACCATCTGATGAGCTACCCACTACTTTGATCACACCACCTATTTTAGAGGACTACGTTGATAATTTGACTTTGCCATGTGATCAAACAACTGAAATACCAACAATTTTGAGTGCACCCATTGAATTAACTATTGATGCAAAAGAACCAATGTTTAATCATTTTGATATGACCTCTAATCTTGGTGATGATTCTGTGTTGAATGACTTATTGCATGTTTGCTTATTTAAGCATGTTGTAGCATGTAAATTTGATGCAAGTAAGGTTTATTCACCAATGTTGGGATGGTTTAATGATGAACATTGTCAATCTTTTGAAATGAATAAGAGCTTCACTTATATGTGCAAACTGAGTTGCAATATTTTCATGCCTTCTACTTCTTGTGCTAATTTTTTGGCTTTAGATTTTATGAACTATGCAAGTTACTCATCTATTCATGTGTCATATATGTAAAAATCAAGGGAAGTAAAAATGGATGACATATACATATACAACATGTACACCTTGTCTCTTTTGTTAGCCACATTTCAGATTAAGCAACGCCGAGGACGGCTTTATTTTCAAGAAGGGGAGGATGATGAGGACATGACTACCTTGGATATGACGAAAAATATTGCATATATGCATATTTGTCAGGTGATTTCTAGTGCAAACTATTCAATAATCTATTTATGTTATCCAGAACAAAAATACTTCACACACTTTTGTGTTTTGTCTAATTGCAGGTGTATGGGACATTTGTACAATCCACATATGAAGATAAGGAAGAAAGAGATGTTTATTTGCTGTCCAAAAAGTTCTCTCACGTCACTTTTGGCCCAAGAGAAGATAGAGTCCAAGTCTCTCACGTTCTGGATTCAGATTCGGACTGCACAGACACACCTGACTCAAAACGCACACAAGTTTTTCATACGGACTCCGAATTGGGTGATTCTTATTTTGTTGGAAACTAGATTTCGTGCACTTTCCAACCCAATTGGAATCACCTTCAAATTCGTCCGGAGCGTTGAGTTGTGGACGAAACAATCTGATGCTGCAGCAGAATCCGAGTCAAACTACAAGTCCAAAGGTGTTACATCACCTCCACTTGGGCCCATTGGCCTTGTACGACCTAGATTTAGTTTTAGGCTGCCTTGGGACGTCCTCCCACCTCCTTGGCCTCCACCCCTTGCTCCTATATAAGTAGATCCATCTAGTAGCTTTTCCTTGGGATTTGTTTAGTTAAAAGTTAGCCATTGCAACTTCGTGTACTTTGTTTGTGTCCAACGACCAGACTAAGACCGTTTACGGATCCCCACCTTTATCAATACTTCATCTATATTCGCAATATTCAGATTGCTTTATCATATTCTTGCTTGTTCTTCGATTGCTTGCAGGAATAGACCTTCGTGGTCAGGTTGATTGTGCTCTGGCGTGGTCAATAACCTCTTGGAGTTGGTTTAGCGATTGCTAAGGCGCAACGTCGTGCACGTTTGTAGTCGGATCGTCAAAGTCATCTCCACCAAATCGATAGTTATCATCTCATCGAAAGATCGGGACACCCCGCCTCTATCATATCCACCATCCGCGGTAGCAATCATCACACGCGGAGATTTGCATTCTCTCGCATAATGACCTCCTCCCTTACAACGACGACAAATAATATCACTTGTGTGCCCTGTTGATGCCATGGAAGAAGAAGAACGCTGTGCAGGCCCCGCAGGTGCGCTCTTGGCAGATAATGGTGGTTGTGCCTGTTTTCTTGTATCACGGCTGGAGGTGGCACCGGATGGAGGTGCTGGTGCAGTTGAAGTAGAAGATGCACGTGGTGTCCATGATGAAGGTCGGCCTGCAGAAAAGTTAGTTCGCCCCAATGCTTGTCGATCCTGCACTTCACGTTCAGCTTTACAAGCAAGATGGAATAAACGAGTGATATTAGTATACTCCTTATAATCTAGAATGGTCTGAATCTCTCTATTTAATCCACCCAGAAAACGTGCAAGCATAGCTTCATTCTCCTCAACAATACCACATCTAATCATGCCAGTTTGTAATTCCTGATAATATTCTTCTACAGAATTTTTCCCTTGTCTTAAACGCTGCAATTTTTGAAGCAATTCACATTGATAATATGGTGGAACCCAACGCGTACGCATAGCAGTTTTCAAAGCAGCCCAAGTAGTTGGAATAGGATATAATCTACAATGTTCAGACCACCATACACATGCAAAACTAGTGAAAGCACAAACAGCAGCAGCAACTCGTCTCTCCTCAGGATATTGTAAACATGTAAATCGTTGTTCAGTTTCTAACTCCCAAGTAAGATATATATCAGGAACATATCTACCCTCAAATGGTGGAATATTCAATTTCAGTTTAGGAATATGGACATCATCGCGTACCTGAGGTGGTGGTGCAGGCCTACCATGATGAATATATACCTGAGGTCGACCTGCTGGTGGTGGTGCTGGTGGCTGCTCGTAGATCTGATTTTGATCAACCTCATCCTCATAATCACCCGCATACTCATCATCCTCCTGGGTACCAGCAGGAGCAGTAGCAGGAGCCAAAGAAGCACCAACAGCAGTAGCAGCGGCACCAGAAGTTTGTCCTGTCTCAATAGGAACACGCTGTGCTCGTCCATACTGATTCGGAAGGGGGCGTAGTTGTTGTTGTTGCAGAGGTGCGACAGGTGCAGCCGGTGGTGGAAGACGCGCAAGCAGTTCATTAAATCTGTTATCGAGCTTTGTTTCGAACGTCTTCTCAAGGCCAGTGATCTTCTCCATGGCCTCTTCAAAATTGTTCAGCACATCTTGTACCTGTTCAGTCATCATTTGCTGAAACTTATCATGAAGCTCCTTGTTCGATAAGTTCTCCCAGTCAATCTTGTCGGCTTGTGATCCTGGCATGGTTAGCAGCAATAGAAACACACAAGAATATGATCCTACAGACTACTAAGAAGTGGTGGTGGTGTATCACAAATCCGTCAAGCAAATCTCAAATTCTTACCAGTTCTTACCCAGCAGCAGGCGGTGATCGGCAACCGTTGTAGTCAAAAACTCTCAAAGCTTGGATAGAGCGATTACCAGGGAGAGTCAAAACACACGACGTAGATGTATGTGGAGCTGGGAAGGCTTATAGTATGGTAGCAAAAAGGGTCAGCAATAATCAATTCAGAGATGCAAAGTTGAATAAACGCTCAACGACGGTACTGTGCTGGTCCTAGGCTAGACTGTGCTAGAGACGCGAGCCTAGAACACCAACAAAATCACGGCGCGGCACGTAAACAAGGGAAAAGCACACTCTGAAATTTTTCTTTTCGCTCTCTTTTTTTTTTTGCGCTCTTTTTTTTTTGCGATGTTTTTTTTTTTTGCGAAAAAGCACTATAATGGCGAGTGTCTCAAAACTCTTCCTAGGTCAAACTGACAGGATGGGCACGAAAATTTTTTTGTTCGAATTTTTTTTTTTCGACTGCCCGGACCCAAAAACTGGAAATGGGTCAAAAAAAAACTTCCTATAATGGCACCTGTCTCAAAACACTCAGAAACACCTAAAAATAGGATAGCCAGAAATTTTTTCGAAAAATGCGTTTTCGAAAAATTTTGGGCCTAAACGGAGCGTGGCTACCCGACTCCGGCAAGGAAACACGAATCGGAATCTAGATGGATCCCGAAACCTACTCCGGCAAGGAAACACGAATCGGAATCTAGATGGATCCCGAAAACAAACCTAATAAGCAAGGAACTCGGATTGGTGGTGGATATATGGTGGTGGTATATGGCAGCGGTGGTGGTAGCGGTGGTAGTATATGGATATGGATCGGTGGTGGTATATGGGCATGGATTGGTGGTGGTATATGGATACGAATTCGGAGCGGTGGTGGTAGATGGCAGGGGCGATGATGATGGTGCGGCGGCGGCGTGACAACTTATGACCAGAACTCGAAACTCTAAAAGACTAGACTCTAAGACCAGCAACTAGACCGACGATGCAACCGCAAATTCAACAAAGCAAAACCCTAAAAAGATTATGCAAAGGCTCAGATTGGTTCGGATATGATGAACTAACCCTAATTTTTTTTTGTGGCTTTTTCGTGGACTGTAGGTATGAAGAACAGACTCGATCTAAACTACGAAAAACTGTAAAATCTCACCGAGCAACCTGGAAATCTGATACCACTTGATAGAGGCAAAGGTGTCCCGTCTTTTGATGAGATGATGGATATCGCTTTGGTGGAAGTCGACTTTGACGATCCGACTACGAACGTGCGAGGACGTCGCGCCTTAGCAATCGCTAAACCAACTCCGAGAGGTTATTGACCACGCCGGAGCACGATCAACCTGACCACGAGGGTCTGTTTCCTGCGAGCAAACGAAGAACAAGCAAGAAACTGAGATTGCAATCTAGATATTGCGAATATAAGATGAAAGCTTTATTGATCAAGGTGGGGTTCTGTGACGCCTTTGTCTGGTCGTTGAACACAAACGAAGTACGCGAAGTTGCAGCTATGGCGAACTTTTAATCTAAACAAAACCCAAAGTCTAAACGATGCCCTAAGGGCTGTATATATGGAGGAAGAGGGGGGGAATTTCGTGGCCCTTGGTGGAGGGGTCCGAAATCAACCCTATCTCTTGTTTCCCCACACATACGGACTCTAAAAATAGCCTATACTTATGTATTTCGAAATTACATGGGCCTGGCCCAATAATAAGGTGACGCAGCACCTAAATTAGCCTTGGGACGAAATTTATGAAGTGGCATCTTGTATATTTCGTCCAAGGCTTCATGCACCCATTATGGTGGCTTCAAAGTCCTGAAATCATCACTTGTAACTCCGTTCTTGTTCCCCTTGCGCATGCCATCATCTCCATGCTTGTTCTTGCTCCAATGTTCATCCTTCTCCAAGCTAGGCCCTTCATTTGTAAGCAAAACAAATGTATCCAATTTAGGCAGCATCATATTCTCATGAACATTAGAATCATTACCAAGAAACGAAAGTACCTGGTAATTTAGTTGGCGTGCACGAGCTCTAGTAATTGGTCCAGTATGTATAGCAGCAGGGGCTGTGGGTGTAACAATTGTATTGATGTCCTCATCAGAGGAGCTCCAAAAAGCCGAATCCCCCCTCTGGTCGCCTCGGGCCCCTTTTATAGAAAAAGGGGTTGCCACAGTGGCACACAGGAGGTGGAAAGGGTACAGTGATGCGAGGTTATCCCTCGCATTACATGACAAGGCGCATTTAATGCGTCTTGCTTAGGTGTCCTTGCTTTATCGGGGACGGGGGTGAGATACGTCTCGTCTGACACCGCTCCTTCTTGTGTCGACACGCGCCCTGGCCAGCGACGCCTGCAATGCCATGTAGGTAGGCAGGCAGCTGAGGTGGCGCAGTGGTGGGTCTTCACGAAGATCTGTATGCCGCCACGCAGGTGCCTGCCCAGCTGGTTGGGTCGGCAGCTGCATGCGAACGCGGTGGAGGTTTAGTCGGCGTGGGCCTGGTGGTGGTCCCGCGGATGTCCTTGGCAAGGGCCTTGCCGGGGCCTCGGCAAGGGTTTTGCCGAGGCGCCTGCTGTCATCCCCGGCAAGGTGCTTACCGGGGGCCTTGTGGTTTTCCTCGGTTGGGATCTCGCCAAGGGTCGTCATCTTCTATAGTGTGTATCTGATCTTGAATGTCTTCACAATGATCTGCATGCCACCACGGGGATGTTTCCTGAATCCTTGCCCCATGGGACCAGTGGACTCAAGGGTGATTTGCTCCGTTGGTGTGGGGCGAGTTGCCGCGGCAAGGATCTTGCTGGGGTTGCTAAAACTGTCTCCTGGCAAGGATCTTGCTGGGGGAGTCCGTTTCGTCCCCTTTGCTATTCGTGGTCTTGGCCTTGGAGTTGTTCTAGTTCTCTTGAGCTTTGGTCCTACCCTGGCTCACCTCCCTTGACTTGCTTGGTGTGGTGGTGCCCGTGGCTCAGACTGCCCGTGCACAGTTATAGGGGTACAAAAAGTGTACCCCTCTTTTTGTACACCGACAAGCATCATATTCTCATGAACATTAGAATCGTTACCAAGAAACGAAAGTACCTGATAATTCAATTGGCATGCGCGAGCTCTAGTAATTGATCCAGTATGTATAGCAGTAGGGGTTGTGGGTGTAACAATGGTATTGATGTCCTCATCAATGGCGGGGCTGGGCTGGGCTGAATCTAATATCCCCTAAAGTGGTCAAGAAACTGCAGATCCCATATGAAGAACACAAGCTTACGGTTATGTTCCAAGGGATCAACCCCTGTAGGAGCCGGCCTAAGGGAAAGATTACACTGCCAGTAACATTTGGTGGAGAACTGAATTACCGAACTAAGAGGGTTGTGTTTGACATTGTCGAACTTCCCTTGCCATACAATGGGATTCTTGGTTGTCCAGCTCTAGCAAAATTCATGGCGGCATCCCACTATGCCTACAATACCTTGAAGATGCCGGGGCCGATGGGCATCATTTCCATCCCATCGAACAAGAAAGATGCGATCATATGTGTGGACAAGATGTACCGGGACGCGGTAGCTGCTGAGGCTGCAGGAGCCATGGCTCCCGCCATGGAATTAAAGAAGGGAAAGAAAGCTAGTAAGGATGGCAGCAAGGAGTCCGGAAGCGCACTTCTATGGAGTGTGCTGCGCATGTTGATGACCTGCCGGGAGAGTTCCACTAGCAAGAAATCGAAGGTTGCTTTGCCTTCTCTTAAGAAGATTCCGGCAAGGCAGGATGGCGCTGACGGTACGTTCACCATCAGCGGCACCCGCGATGTCGATATGTTTACTTGGCAACCATCTGACACCCCAGCGTTCCTAGGGAGGTAATCAAGCACCATCTTGCTGTCTGTCCCCATGCTCAACCCGTCAAGCAGAAGGTCAGAAAGCAAGCTTTGGAACGGCAGCAGTTCATTGCCAAGGAGATTAAGAAACTTTAAGTAGCTGGTTTGGTTAGAGGAGTGCTGCATCCAACATGGTTAGCAAATCCAGTGGTAGTGTGCAAGGCGAATGGGAAATGGGGGCTCTGCATAGACTTCACAGATTTGAACAAGGCATGCCCGAAGGACTCTTTCCCCTACCGGCGCATTGATCAAATCGTGGGTTCCACCTCCGGGTGCGTTCTTCTTTCCTTTTTGGATGCGTAATCTGGGTACCACCAGATATTTATGTCCAAGGAAGACAAAGAGAAGACCACGTTCATAACTCTGTGTGGCATGTATTGCTTTGTACAAATGCCTTTTGGGTTAAAAAGCATTGGATCCACCTTTGCAAGAGCAGTGCAAATTGGTTTTGAGACTCAGCTACACAGGAATATAGAAGCCTACATGGATGATATAGTGGTCAAGACCAAGGACAAATCTGCGCTCATTCAAAATTTGGAGGAGATCTTTGCAAATTTGTGCAAGATCAATTCGAAGATAAACCCTTAGAAGTGTGTGTTTGGTGTTCCCTCCAGCAAGATCCTTGGTTTCTTTATATCCCAGCGGGGGATAGAGGCCAACTCATACAAGATCAAGGCAATCGAGCAGATCCAAGCACTCAACACTGTCAATGGTGTGAGACTTTTGACTGTGTGCATTCCCACGCTAATGATAGAGGCGAAGGTGTCCCAATGTTTCGATGAGAAGGTGATTATCATTTTGGAGGAGTAGACTTTGACGATCCGACTAAGAACATACGATGACGTCGCACCTTAGCAACCACTAAACCAGCTCCAAGAGGTTATTGACCACGCCGGAGCATGATCAACCTGACCATGAAGGTCTATTTCCTACAAGAAAATGAAGAACAAGCAAGAAACTAAGATTTCAGTCTGGATATTTTGAACATAAGATGAAAGATTTACTGATCAAGTGAGGTTCTGTGACGTCTTGGTCTGGTCGTTGAACAAAAACGAAGTTGCAGCTACGGCGAATTCTAACATAAACAGAACCCAAAGTCTAAACGACGCCCTAAAGGCTGTATATATAGAGGAAGAGGTGGGAATTTTGTGGCCCCTTGGAGGAGGGGTCTGAAACTAACCCTAACTCTATTTTTCCCACACATACGGACTCTAAAACAGCCTATACTTTAGCATTTCGAAATTACATGGGCCTGGCCCTAAAATAAGGTGGCACAAAACCTAAAGTAAGCTATGGACGAAATTTATGAAGGGGCATCTTCTATATTTCTTCCATGTCCTTGTGAGTCGTCATGGAGGATTCAAAGTTCTCAAATATGCACTAGAAACGCCATTCCGGATCCCTTCGCGCGCGCCTTCATCTCCATGCTTGATCTTGCTCAAGTGTTCATCCCTCTTGTCCATGCTGGGCCCTTCATTAGTAATCAACACAAATGTATCCAATTTAGGCTTAATCATATTCTCATGAACATTAGAATTGTCACCAAGAAACAGAAGTACCTGATAATTCAATTGGCGTGTGCGAGCTCTAGTCATTGGTCCAGTATGTATAGCAGCAAGGGCTGTGGGTGTCACAATGGTATTGATGTCCTCATCATCCTCCCCTTCTTTAAAGGAAGTCGTACTCGATGGAAGCTCATCTTCCTCACATAAATAAGGCTTCAAATTTGCATTGTTAAAACTGGGACTAACCCAAAATCTGCATGCAACTCAAGTTTATATGCATTATCATTTATTTCCTCAAAGGGCCATTGTCGCGGGATATCCACGGCCACCTATGGGACTAGGGGGCCCCTTGCTGGTTTGGCAGGGGGACGTCGCGTTGCACAAAGAGCAGACCAGTGCACGGAAGCACGACAGAGATCACACAAGCAATTTACCCAGGTTCGGGCCGCCGTGAGGCATAAAACCCTACTCCTGCTTTGGTGGATTGATGGTGGAATGGAGGTGGTGAGGCATAGTACTCTTGCCCGACAGGGGTTGCCTATGGGTAGTTGTGACTATGCGCGTATGGGATTGTCAACTTTCTAACCTTCTAACCCCTCCTACGGGTGCCATGGGCCTCCTTCTATAAATTAAGGGGTGACCACAATGGCAAAGTAGTCATTATCCATTGATATGATAGAAAACAGTGCTATCATACCTAACTCTACGGGCTGACAGGCTGCATTAAATGCAACAGTTAGTGTCACATCACTAGTTGCCCGACAAGGCTTGCCGGGCTATCTCGCCAGCTCCGTGCCTGTTCTCTTGACACATCGCAGGACGGCTATCGTCTGTAGTTTCTTCTGTAGGAAATGGCTGCCATGTGGTGAATGGCTGCCACAATCATTGATGAGGACATGACTACCTTGGATATGACCAAAAATATTGCATATATGCATATTTGTCAGGTGGTTTCTAGTGCAAACTATTCAATAATCTATTTATGTTATCCAGAACAAAAATACTTCACACACTTTCGTGTTTTGTCTAATTGCAGGTGTATGGGACATTTGTACAATCCACATATGAAGATAAGGAAGAAAGAGATGTTTATTTGCTGTCCAAAAAGTTCTCTCACGTCACTTTTGGCCCAAGAGAAGATAGAGTCCAAGTCTCTCACGTTCTGGATTCAGATTCGGACTGCACAGACGTACCTGACTCAAAACGCACAGAAGTTTTTCATACGGACTCCGAATTGGGTGATTCTTTTTTTGTTGGAAACTAGATTTCGTGCACTTTCCAACCCAATTGGAATCACCTTCAAATTCGTCCGGAGCGTTGAGTTGTGGACGAAACAATCTGATGCTGCAGCAGAATCCGAGTCAAACTACAAGTCCAAAGGTGTTACATCACCTCCACTTGGGCCCATTGGCCTTGTACGACCTAAATTTAGTTTTAGGCTGCCTTGGGACATCCTCCCACCTCCTTGGCCGCCACCCCTTGCTCCTATATAAGTAGATCCATCTAGTAGCTTTTCCTTGGGATTTGTTTAGTTAAAAGTTAGCCATTGCAACTTCGTGTGCTTCGTTTGTGTCCAACGACCAGACCAGGACCACTTTTCGGATCCCCACCATTATCAATACTTCATACATATTCGCGATATTCAGATTGCTTTTATCATATTCTTGCTTGTTCTTCGATTGCTTGCAGGAATAGACCTTCGTGGTCAGGTTGATCGTGCTCTGGCGTGGTCAATAACCTCTCGGAGTTGGTTTAGCGATTGCTAAGGCACAACGTCGTTGCACGTTTGTAGTCAGATCGTCAAAGTCGTCTCCACCAAATCGATAGTTATCATCTCATCGAAAGATCGGGACACCTTTGCCTCTATCAAGTGGTATCAGTTTTCAGGTTGCTCGGTGAGATTTTACAATTTTTCATAGTTTAGATCGCATCTGTCATTCATACCTATAGTCCATGAAAAAGCCACAAAAAAAAGTTAGATCTGTTCATCCTTTATCCAAGCCAGTCTGAGCCTTTGCAATTTTCTATTCGTTGCTTGCATAGTTGAATTATCGGTTGCATCGTCGTGTCAGTTGCTGGTCTTAGTGTCTAGTTCCTTTAGAGTTTCGAGTTCTGTTCACATTAGTCACGC
>NC_041386.1:316262657-316327569 GCF_002162155.2 Triticum dicoccoides | reverse complement strand
CGCACTGTTCATTGTCATAATCATAGTTGAGGTCATTCACATCTTCGCTTGATCCAATCTGCATTTTATCTAGTTTGTCTTGGAAAGAGGGAGAAAAAAAAAGAGAAAAAAAAGAGAAAAAAAGGAAAAAAAAAAGAAAAAGAGAGAGAAGAAAAAGAAAAAAAAAAGAGTGAGAAAAAAAGAGAGAAGAAAAACAATCGGATCTATCTCGAATCAATCTCGTACCTGAATTCGGATTGGAATCTGTTTTGCGCACTGTTCAGTAAAACAGGTGTATCTTCCTCATATGAAGTCCGTTTTGGCTCCGTGAGTACTCAAATTGAAGCTAGAGACGAGCCGCATCTAAATAGTTACAGAAGCTAGTTCAATATTTGACACCTCAAAATCGGCTTCTAAATAGATCTTTTTGCCCTCTGAAGTTCGTGGACACAACTTGTTCCAATTTTTCATGCCAGTTTTAGCATTCTTTGACTCCTCATATCAACTCGGAATTGAGTGATTCTTTTTGCATTGGAAAGCTTGAGTTAGTAGCATTCTTTGAAAGAATTTATCCGAAAATTGTCTCAAACTTTTCAAGAGGAAAATTGGAGAGAGAGTTGTTGTATATCCTGCTTGGCAGCTGTTTTTCATCATTATCTTCACTGCCGTTGTGATCTTCACTTATATCTTGCTGTCAAGAGCTACTTAGTATCCTTCATTGATGCTAGTTGTGCTACGCCATGACCTTATTAGTGTTCTAGGCTCGCGTCTCTAGTCCGGTCTAGCCTAGGACCAGCACAATACCGTCGTTGAGCGTTTATTCAACATTGCATCATTGAATTGATTATTGCTAATCTTTTGCTACCATATATAGCCACCCCAGCTCCACATATTTCTACACCGTGTATACGTACGCTCCCCTGGCAATCGCTTTACTCAATATTCGGAGTTACTTGACACGGCTGGTTGCCGATCACCGCCTGCTGCATGGTAAGAACTTGTAAGACATTGATATTTGCTTTACTGTGAGCGTTTTACCACCACATCCTAGTAGTTATAGGAACATTATTTTTGGGTTTTGTTTCTTGTTCTACTAATCATGACAGGATCCAGAGTCAATTCATGGGCTTTGTCGATCGCGGGAGACGTGCCACCACCTTTGCAAATACCACAACCATCACGAGAGGTGCACAAACATCCAAATGCACATGATCAGGTTAATGTATCTATACCACCATTTAATGGCCGTTTTAAACCTGCTTTATATATTGAATGGGAGTTCGACATAAAAAATATATTTGCTTCCCATTATTTCGATGAACATAAAAAGGTTAAGGTTGCGGTTGGTTCTTTCACTGGTTATGCTTTGGTTTGGTGGAGTGAATATTGTCGGTTACACCCTGATTATATACCTACTACTTGGGATGATTTGAAACTTGCCATGCGACATACTTTCGTCCCTGCTTATTATACTCGTGACATGATTAAGAAGTTGCAACACTTAAAACAAGGTAGTGAAACTGTAACAAAATATTATGATGATTTACAAACTACCTTGTTGCATTCCTCTTTAGAAGAAAGTGAAGATGATTTTATGGATAGATTTTGGGGAGGATTAAACCGTGATATTCAAGAGATACTAATTCATGAAGAGTGTTATCCTATGGACCATTTGTTTCATCTTGCTTGCAAAGCTGAACAGGAAATAAAACGACGTGTTGGCCATGAGGAGAACAAGCGCACGGTGCACATTCCAAGAGTTGATATGATTGTTCCTTCAACTACTAGGCATACTATGACAACCACATCCGTTGTTGTCAGGACTACATCACCTCCACCATGTGACACATCGCCCTCGAGAGTGGCTACATCATCTGAGTTGATCATAAGAGGTAATGACAAAGGTACTGATCTTCCATCTCTACATGAGAATGATGAATGCCTTGTCAATTTGAGTGCACCATCTGTTGAGCTACCCACTACTTTGATCACACCACCTATTTTAGAGGACTACGTTGATAATTTGACTTTGCCATCTGATCAAACAACTAAAATACCAACAATTTTGAGTGCACCCATTGAATTAACTATTGATGCAAAAGAACCAATGTTTAATCATTTTGATATGACCTCTAATCTTGGTGATGATTCTGTGTTGAATGACTTATTGCATATTTGCTTATTTAAGCATGTTGTAGCATGTAAATTTGATGCAAGTAATGTTTATTCACCAATGTTGGGATGGTTTAATGATGAACATTGTCAATCTTTTGAAATGAATAATAGCTTCACTTATATGTGCAAACTGAGTTGCAATATTTTCATGCCTTCTACTTCTTATGCTAATTTTTTGGCTTTAGATTTTATGAACTATGCAAGTTACTCATCTATTCATGTGTCATATATGCAAAAATCAAGGGAAGTAAAAATGGATGATATATACATATACAACATGTACACCTTGTCTCTTTTGTTAGCCACATTTCAGATTAAGCAACGCCGAGGACGGCTTTATTTTCAAGAAGGGGAGGATGATGAGGACATGACTACCTTGGATATGACCAAAAATATTGCATATATGCATATTTGTCAGGTGGTTTCTAGTGCAAACTATTCAATAATCTATTTATGTTATCCAGAACAAAAATACTTCACACACTTTTGTGTTTTGTCTAATTGCAGGTGTATGGGACATTTGTACAATCCACATATGAAGATAAGGAAGAAAGAGATGTTTATTTGCTGTCCAAAAAGTTCTCTCACGTCACTTTTGGCCCAAGAGAAGATAGAGTCCAAGTCTCTCACGTTCTGGATTCAGATTCGGACTGCACAGACGTACCTGACTCAAAACGCACAGAAGTTTTTCATACGGACTCCGAATTGGGTGATTCTTTTTTTGTTGGAAACTAGATTTCGTGCACTTTCCAACCCAATTGGAATCACCTTCAAATTCGTCCGGAGCGTTGAGTTGTGGACGAAACAATCTGATGCTGCAGCAGAATCCGAGTCAAACTACAAGTCCAAAGGTGTTACATCACCTCCACTTGGGCCCATTGGCCTTGTACGACCTAAATTTAGTTTTAGGCTGCCTTGGGACATCCTCCCACCTCCTTGGCCGCCACCCCTTGCTCCTATATAAGTAGATCCATCTAGTAGCTTTTCCTTGGGATTTGTTTAGTTAAAAGTTAGCCATTGCAACTTCGTGTGCTTCGTTTGTGTCCAACGACCAGACCAGGACCACTTTTCGGATCCCCACCATTATCAATACTTCATACATATTCGCGATATTCAGATTGCTTTTATCATATTCTTGCTTGTTCTTCGATTGCTTGCAGGAATAGACCTTCGTGGTCAGGTTGATCGTGCTCTGGCGTGGTCAATAACCTCTCGGAGTTGGTTTAGCGATTGCTAAGGCACAACGTCGTTGCACGTTTGTAGTCGGATCGTCAAAGTCGTCTCCACCAAATCGATAGTTATCATCTCATCGAAAGATCGGGACACCTTTGCCTCTATCAATCATCTTGGGGCTTGACACCGCATTGATGGACGACATGGGTCACGCTTGAGTGGTTGGTGGGGTGGTTCTGCCCCCGCGAGGCCCGGCAGGCCTTGCCGGGGGCCTTGGTTGCCTGCTTCTGGTGGTGGCCTCACCCCTTCCTAGGCTCGCCTGCCCAGCAAGCGAGGCCCTTCTCTTGCCGGTATCTTGCTCCTCTAGCTCGATCTTGGACTCTCTGAACTGTATGTTGGCTCTTGAAATCTCTTGGTCCCCCAACCTTTGACTTCAGCTGGTGCCTCAATCTTGTTCTTGAGCTTCTGCATAGTCTAGGCAACGGACCCAGGGTTTGTTGCACCGACAGAAGCCCCCGGGCCTGCCCCGAATGCACTGCTGAGCATTGTCGGGGTAGGTCCTAATAAGTGCACAGGCAGGGTTGCTGAAGGGATTGGTCTCTTGTCGAACCCAAGTTCACGGCAGGAACCTGCAACTTCACGTAGATGTTAATGAATGCAGGATGCAATCCTATCTATATGCATATGCAAATGCCCATGGAATGCTTATGCAGTGATCTTGGTGTGCTCATGCATGCATGCAATCTTAGGTGGGTCCCCCCTACGTGATGAGGACATGACTACCTTGGATATGACCAAAAATATTGCATATATGCATATTTGTCAGGTGATTTCTAGTGCAAACTATTCAATAATCTATTTATGTTATCCAGAACAAAAATACTTCACACACTTTTGTGTTTTGTCTAATTGCAGGTGTATGGGACATTTGTACAATCCACATATGAAGATAAGGAAGAAAGAGATGTATATTTGCTGTCCAAAAAGTTCTCTCACGTCACTTTTGGCCCAAGAGAAGATAGAGTCCAAGTCTCTCACGTTCTGGATTCAGATTCGGACTGCACAGACACACCTGACTCAAAACGCACACAAGTTTTTCATACGGACTCCGAATTGGGTGATTCTTTTTTTGTTGGAAACTAGATTTCGTGCACTTTCCAACCCAATTGGAATCACCTTCAAATTCGTCCGGAGCGTTGAGTTGTGGACGAAACAATCTGATGCTGCAGCAGAATCCGAGTCAAACTACAAGTCCAAAGGTGTTACATCACCTCCACTTGGGCCCATTGGCCTTGTACGACCTAGATTTAATTTTAGGCTGCCTTGGGACGTCCTCCCACCTCCTTGGCCGCCACCCCTTGCTCCTATATAAGTAGATCCATCTAGTAGCTTTTCCTTGGGATTTGTTTAGTTAAAAGTTAGCCACTGCAACTTCGTGTACTTCGTTTGTGTCCAACGACCAGACCAAGACCGCTTACGGATCCCCACCATTATCAATACCTCATATATATTTGCAATATTCAGATTGCTTTATCATATTCTTGCTCGTTCTTCGATTGCTTGCAGGAATAGACCTTCGTGGTCAGGCTGACCGTGCTTCCGGCATCGTCAGTAACCTCAGGAGATTGGTTTAGCGATTGCTAAGGCGCAACATCGTGCACGTTTGTAGTCGGATCGTCAAAGTCGTCTCCACTAAATCGATAGTTATCATCTCATCGAAAGATCGGGACACCCCGCCTCTATCAAGTGGTATCAGTTTTCAGGTTGCTCGGTGAGAATTTCCAGTTTTCCTAGATTAGATTTACTTTCTTACCTATTGTCCAAGAAAAAGCCACAAAAAGAGTTAGATCTATTCATCCTTGGTCCAAGCCAGTCTGAGCCGTTGCAATTTTCTTTTCATTGATTGCATAGTTGAATTATCGATTGCATCGTCGTGTCGAGTTGCTGGTCTTAGTGTCTAGTTCGTTTAGAGTTTCGAGTTCTGTTCACATTAGTCACGCCACCGCTGCATCATTATCTCTTCCGCTGTCCACCACCCATCCATCAATTTCCACCACGTGCTACCCACCATTCATTGTCATAATAATAGTTGAGATCGTTCACACCTTCACTTGATCCAATCTGCATCTTATCTAGTTTGTTTTGGAAAGAGGGAGAAAAAAAGAGAGAAAAAAAACGAGAGAAAAAAAGGAAAAAAAGTCAGAGAAAAAAAAAGGAGAGAAAGAAAAAAAAGTGTGAGGAAAAAAAAGAGAGAAGAAAAAAAAACAAAAAAATCGGCACAAACTTTTTCAGAGGAAAGTTGGAGACAAAGTTGTTGATATATCCTGCTTGGCTGTTGTTTCACCTCATTATCTTCACTACTGTTGTGATCTTCACTTATATCTTGCTGTCAAGAGCTACTTAGTATCCTTCATTGATGCTAGTTGTGCTACGCCGTGACCTCATTAGTGTTCTAGGCTCGCGTCTCTAGTCCGGTCTAGCCTAGGACCAGCACAGTACCGTTGTTGAGCGTTTATTCAACATTGCATCTTTGAATTGATTATTGCTAATCTTTTGCTACCATATATAGCCAACCCAGCTCCACATATTTCTACACCGTGTATACGTACGCTCTCCTGGCAATCGCTTTACTCAATATTCGGAGTTACTTGACACCGCTGGTTGCCGATCACCGCCTGCTGCATGGTAAGAACTTGTAAGACATTGATATTTGCTTTACTGTGAGCGTTTTACCACCACATCCTAGTAGTTATAGGAACATTATTTTTGGGTTTTGTTTCTTGTTCTACTAATCATGACAGGATCCAGAGTCAATTCATGGGCTTTGTCGATCGCGGGAGACGTGCCACCACCTTTGCAAATACCACAACCGTCACGAGAGGTGCACAAACATCCAAATGCACATGATCAGGTTAATGTATCTATACCACCATTTAATGGCCGTTTTAAACCTGCTTTATATATTGAATGGGAGTTCGACATAAAAAATATATTTGCTTCCCATAATTTCGATGAACATAAAAAGGTGAAGGTTGCGGTTGGTTCTTTCACTGGTTATGCTTTGGTTTGGTGGAGTGAATATTGTCGGTTACACCCTGATTATATACCTACTACTTGGGATGATTTGAAACTTGCCATGCGACATACTTTCGTCCCTGCTTATTATACTCGTGACATGACTAAGAAGTTGCAACACTTAAAACAGGGTAGTGAAACTGTAACAAAATATTATGATGATTTACAAACTACCTTGTTGCATTCCTCTTTAGAAGAAAGTGAAGATGATTTTATGGATAGATTTTGGGGAGGATTAAACCGTGATATTCAAGAGATACTAATTCATGAAGAATGTTATCCTATGGACCATTTGTTTCATCTTGCTTGCAAAGCTGAACAGGAAATAAAACGACGTGTTGGCGACGAGGAGAACAAGCACACGGTGCACATTCCAAGAGTTGATATGATTGTTCCTTCAACTACTAGGCATACTATGACAACCACATCCGTTGTTGTCAGGACTACATCACCTCCACCATGTGACACATCGCCCCCGAGAGTGGCTACATCATCTGAGTTGATCATAAGAGGTAATGACAAAAGTATTGATCTTCCATCTCTACATGAGAATGATGAATGCCTTGTCAATTTGAATGCACCATCTGATGAGCTACCCACTACTTTGATCACACCACCTATTTTAGAGGACTACGTTGATAATTTGACTTTGCCGTGTGATCAATCAACTGAAATACCAACAATTTTGAGTGCACCCATTGAATTAACTATTGATGCAAAAGAACCAATGTTTAATCATTTTGATATGACCTCTAATCTTGGTGATGATTCTGTGTTGAATGACTTATTGCATGTTTGCTTATTTAAGCATGTTGTAGCATGTAAATTTGATGCAAGTAAGGTTTATTCACCAATGTTGGGATGGTTTAATGATGAACATTGTCAATCTTTTGAAATGAATAAGAGATTCACTTATATGTGCAAACTGAGTTGCAATATTTTCATGCCTTCTACTTCTTGTGCTAATTTTTTGGCTTTAGATTTTATGAACTATGCAAGTTACTCATCTATTCATGTGTCATATATGCAAAAATCAAGGGAAGTAAAAATGGATGACATAAACATATACAACATGTACACCTTGTCTCTTTTGTTAGCCACATTTCAGATTAAGCAACGCCGAGGACGGCTTTATTTTCAAGAAGGGGAGGATGATGAGGACATGACTACCTTGGATATGACCAAAAATATTGCATATATGCATATTTGTCAGGTGATTTCTAGTGCAAACTATTCAATAATCTATTTATGTTATCCAGAACAAAAATACTTCACACACTTTTGTGTTTTGTCTAATTGCAGGTGTATGGGACATTTGTACAATCCACATATGAAGATAAAGAAGAAAGAGATGTTTATTTTCTGTCCAAAAAGTTCTCTCACGTCACTTTTGGCCCAAGAGAAGATAGAGTCCAAGTCTCTCACGTTCTGGATTCAGATTCGGACTGCACAGACACACCTGACTCAAAACGCACACAAGTTTTTCATACGGACTCCGAATTGGGTGATTCTTTTTTTGTTGGAAACTAGATTTCGTGCACTTTCCAACCCAATTGGAATCACCTTCAAATTCGTCCGGAGCGTTGAGTTGTGGACGAAACAATCTGATGCTGCAGCAGAATCCGAGTCAAACTACAAGTCCAAAGGTGTTACATCACCTCCACTTGGGCCCATTGGCCTTGTACGACCTAGATTTAGTTTTAGGCTGCCTTGGGACGTCCTCCCACCTCCTTGGCCGCCACCCCTTGCTCCTATATAAGTAGATCCATCTAGTAGCTTTTCCTTGGGATTTGTTTAGTTAAAAGTTAGCCACTGCAACTTCGTGTACTTCGTTTGTGTCCAACGACCAGACCAAGACCGCTTACGGATCCCCACCATTATCAATACCTCATATATATTTGCAATATTCAGATTGCTTTATAATATTCTTGCTCGTTCTTCGATTGCTTGCAGGAATAGACCTTCGTGGTCAGGCTGACCGTGCTTCCGGCATCGTCAGTAACCTCAGGAGATTGGTTTAGCGATTGCTAAGGCGCAACATCG
Organism: Triticum dicoccoides; assembly: GCF_002162155.2. Lineage (NCBI taxonomy): Eukaryota > Viridiplantae > Streptophyta > Magnoliopsida > Poales > Poaceae > Triticum > Triticum dicoccoides. The sequence goes on along the minus strand of NC_041386.1, from coordinate 316,319,124 downwards.
TGCACGTTTGTAGTCGGATCGTCAAAGTCGTCTCCACCAAATCGATAGTTATCATCTCATCGAAAGATCGGGACACCCCGCCTCTATCACTATGGTGTTTCTTTATTTTCTCTTGCGCGGGGTCATCGCCCCGGCTTTGTACAAGGGGTTACGTGCAGCTGAGGCAAGGCCTATACAAAAGGGTGGCTGCCGGGCAGTGCCCGACAGCCTCGCGCCTTAGGGATAGTACTTGCGGAGATGCTCAATATTCCATGAGTTTTGCAACTGAGTGCCATTTCCGGTCTGCAGACGGACTGCACCGGGTTAGGTGACGCGTACCACCTGGTAAGAGCCTTCCCACTTCAGTGATAGCTTGTTTGTACCCTTGGCAGACAGAACACGCCTAAGGACAAGGTCACCTTCCTCAAAACACCGGGCATGAACCATACGACAGTGATAGTGACACAGGGCTTGCTAGTAGCGTGCAGTACACGTAGCAGCCTGGAGACGGTTCTCCTCGAGTAGCACAACATCGTCACGCCGGTGCTGATCTTGCACTACTTCATCGTAGGTAAGCACTCGAGGGGACCCGTATATGAGTTCCGTGGTTATAACTGCTTCTGCCCCGTAGACCAAGGAGAAGGGAGTCTGCCCGGTAGCTCGGTTAGGTGTTGTTCTAAGGGACCACAGAACTACCGGCAGCTCCTCGATCCACCGCTTGCCATGCTTCTATAGCATATCGAAAGTTCTTGTCTTGTGTCCACGTAACACTTCAGCGTTTGCCCTCTCAGCTTGTCCATTGCTCCGGGGGTGTGCCACGGAGGCGAATGAGATCTTGCATCCAACGGTACGGACATATTGTATGAAGGCGTGGCTCGTGAATTGGGTGCCATTGTTGGTGATTATCCTTTCCGGAACTCCAAAATAACACACCAATTCTTTCAAGATCCTGATAGCTAACTGAGCAGTCACCTTCCTCACAGCAGTCACATCCGGCCACTTTGTAAACTTATCGATAGCGACGAACAAGAATTCAAAGCCCCTGATTTCTGGGGGGAAGGGGGCGAGGATATCGAGCCCATAGACCGAAAATGGCCATGATAAAGGGATTGTCTGAAGGGCTTGGGCAGGCAGGTGTGTTCTCTTGGAATGGAACTGGCAGGCTTCACATGTCGTGACGAGCTCGACCGCACCTTGAGGGCTGTGGGCCAATAGAATCCTTGCCGGAATGCTTTCCCAACTAATGCCCTTGATCCAATGTGTGAGCTGCACATTCCTCTGTGAATCTCAGCCAATAGTTCCTTTCCATCTTCCTGGCAGACACAGTTTAATTTCACACCGTTGGGCCTCCTTCTGTATAGAGTGTCATCGACAAACTGATACATACTGGCCCTCCGGGCTACTTTCTGAGCTTCATCTTGTCGCCAGGAAGTTCTCCGGTTTGGAGGAAGCGGACGATGTGCCTTGCCCAAGTTGGAGCCTGAGGCTTGGCAACAAGGACTAGCGGCACCTCCTCTGCTGCGGGAGCACTAGCCTCATTCGCGGGGTCCATAGGCCCGGCTGGAGGGGTGGTCCGACAGGCTGTGAGGAGTTGTTTCCGAGAGGGTCCCTGCCGGGAGCGGACGGCTCGACCGAGAGAGGCTTACCGTAGTCCAACTTGCTCCTTTTCTAGGCCATTGTGGCTGGTGATACGGAGGGCTAAGAGAGACGGAGAACAAAAGTTCCTGGTTCCATCAGAAGCTTCTGCACAGCATAGTTTGACAAGTGATTAGCTATGATGTTTTCGCACGGGGTACATGCTTTGTTTGCAACCCATCAAAGTGCTCCTCCAATCTCCTCACTTCCTCGATGTATCCTTCCATCAATGGGCTTTGATAATCCTTGGTGACTTGTCTCACCACAAGCTGTGAATCTCCTCGTATGATCAGCTTCTTGATTCCCAATTCTGCTGCAATTATATTATTGGTGGCTTCTTCCCGGGCAAAGTGCATTTGGACGACGTACTTCAAGTGCTCCCTAGAGGGGGCAACAAGAAGCACGCCAGCCCCTGCACCTTGTCGGAGAAAATCACCATCAAAATACATAATCCATTCTTGGGGCGATTCCTTGCCGGGGATAGCTGTCTCCGTCACTTCCTCATCTGGGGTTGGCGTCCATTCAGCAATAAACTCTGCTAGTGCCCTGCTATGAATAGTTGATGTGCTCTCAAACTTCAAAGCAAATCTGGATAACTCCAAAGCCCACTACACTATTCTGTCGGTAGCTGATAGAGGCGGGGTGTCCCGATCTTTCGATGAGATGATAACTATCGATTTGGTGGAGACGACTTTGACGATCCGACTACAAACGTGCAACGATGTTGTGCCTTAGCAATCGCTAAACCAACTCCGAGAGGTTATTGACCACGCCGGAGCACGATCAACCTGACCACGAAGGTCTATTCCTGCAAGCAATCGAAGAACAAGCAAGAATATGATAAAAGCAATCTGAATATCGCGAATATGTATGAAGTATTGATAATGGTGGGGATCCGAAAAGTGGTCTTGGTCTGGTCGTTGGACACAAACGAAGCACACGAAGTTGCAATGGCTAACTTTTAACTAAACAAATCCCAAGGAAAAGCTACTAGATGGATCTACTTATATAGGAGCAAGGGGTGGCGGCCAAGGAGGTGGGAGGACGTCCCAAGGCAGCCTAAAACTAAATCTAGGTCGTACAAGGCCAATGGGCCCAAGTGGAGGTGATGTAACACCTTTGGAATTGTAGTTTGACTCGGATTCTGCTGCAGCATCAGATTGTTTCGTCCACAACTCAACGCTCCGGACGAATTTGAAGGTGATTCCAATTGGGTTGGAAAGTGCACGAAATCTAGTTTCCAACAAAAAAAGAATCATCCAATTCGGAGTCCGTATGAAAAACTTGTGTGCGTTTTGAGTCAGGTATGTCTGTGCAGTCCGAATCTGAATCCAGAACGTGAGAGACTTGGACTCTATCTTCTCTTGGGCCAAAAGTGACGTGAGAGAACTTTTTGGATAGCAAATAAACATCTCTTTCTTCCTTATCTTCATATGTGGATTGTACAAATGTCCCATACACCTGCAATTAGACAAAACACAAAAGTGTGTGAAGTATTTTTGTTCTGGATAACATAAATAGATTATTGAATAGTTTGCACTAGAAATCACCTGACAAATATGCATATATGCAATATATTTGGTCATATCCAAGGTAGTCATGTCCTCATCATCCTCCCCTTCTTGAAAATAAAGCCGTCCTCGGCGTTGCTTAATCTGAAATGTGGCTAACAAAAGAGACAAGGTGATGAGGACATGACTACCTTGGATATGACCAAAAATATTGCATATATGCATAAGGTGATTTCTAGTGCAAACTATTCAATAATCTATTTATGTTATCCAGAACAAAAATACTTCACACACTTTTGTGTTTTGTCTAATTGCAGGTGTATGGGACATTTGTACAATCCACATATGAAGATAAGGAAGAAAGAGATGTTTATTTGCTGTCCAAAAAGTTCTCTCACGTCACTTTTGGCCCAAGAGAAGATAGAATCCAAGTCTCTCACGTTCTGGATTCAGATTCGGACTGCACAGACACACCTAACTCAAAATGCACACAAGTTTTTCATACGGACTCCGAATTGGGTGATTCTTTTTTTGTTGGAAACTAGATTTCGTGCACTTTCCAACCCAATTGGAATCACCTTCAAATTCGTCCGGAGCGTTGAGTTGTGGACGAAACAATCTGATGCTGCAGCAGAATCCGAGTCAAACTACAAGTCCAAAGGTGTTGCATCACCTCCACTTGGGCCCATTGGCCTTGTACGACCTAGATTTAGTTTTAGGCTGCCTTGGGACGTCCTCCCACCTCCTTGGCCGCCACCCCTTGCTCCTATATAAGTAGATTCATCTAGTAGCTTTTCCTTGGGATTTGTTTAGTTAAAAGTTAGCCACTGCAACTTCGTGTACTTCGTTTGTGTCCAACGACCAGACCAAGACCGCTTACAGATCCCCACCATTATCAATACCTCATATATATTTGCAATATTCAGATTGCTTAATCATATTCTTGCTCGTTCTTCGATTGCTTGCAGGAATAGACCTTCGTGGTCAGGCTGACCGTGCTTCCGGCATCGTCAGTAACCTCAGGAGATTGGTTTAGCGATTGCTAAGGCGCAACGTCGTGCACGTTTGTAGTCGGATCGTCAAAGTCGTCTCCACCAAATCGATAGTTATCATCTCATCGAAAGATCGGGACACCCCCGCCTCTATCAAGTGGTATCAGTTTTCAGGTTGCTCGGTGAGAATTTCCAGTTTTTCTAGATTTGATTTATTTTCTTACCTATTGTCCAAGAAAAATCCACAAAAAAGAGTTAGATCTATTCATCCTTTGTCCAAGCCAGTCTGAGCCTTTGCAATTTTCTTTTCATTGCTTGCATTGTTGAATTATCGGTTGCATCATCGTGTCGAGTTGCTGGTCTTAGTGTCTAGGTCGTTTAGAGTTTCGAGTTCTGTTCACATTAGTCACGTCGCCGCTGCATCGTTATCCTTTCCGCTGTCCACCACCCATCCATCAATTTCCTCCACGTGCTACCCACCGTTCATTGTCATAATCATAGTTGAGATCGTTCCCATCTTCGCTTGATCCAATCTACATCTTATCTAATTTGTTTTGGAAAGAGGGAGAGAGAAAAAAAAAGATAGAGAAAAAAAACGAGAGAAAAAAAAAGTAAAAAAAAAGTCAAAGAAAAAAAAGAAAGGAAAAGAAAAAAAAAGTGTGAGAAAAAAAAGAGAGGAGAAAAAAAAACAAAATTCGGATCTATCTAGACTCAATCTCGTAGTTGAATTCGGATTGGAATCTGTTTTGTGCACTGTTCAGTAAAACAGGCATAACTTCCTCATACGAAGTCAGTTTTGGCTCCGTGAGTACTCAAATTGAAGATAACGACGAGCCGCATCTAAATAGTTGCAGAAGCTAGTTCAATATTTGACACCTCAAAATCGGCTTCTAAATAGGTCTTTTTGCCCTCCGAAGTTCGTGAACACAGCTTGTTCCAATTTTTCAGGCCAGTTTTAGAATTCTTTGACTCCTCATATCAACTCGGAATTGAGTGATTCTTTTTGCATTGGAAAGCTTGAGTTAGTAGCATTCTTTGAAAGAATTTATCAGAAAATTGTCTCAAACTTTTCAAGAGGAAAGTTGGAGAGAGAGTTGTTGTATATCCTGCTTGGCAGTTGTTTTTCATCATTATATTCACTGCCGTTGTGATCTTCACTTATATCTTGCTGTCAAGAGCTACTTAGTATCCTTCATTGATGCTAGTTGTGCTATGCCGTGACCTTATTAGTGTTCTAGGCTCGCGTCTCTAGTCCGGTCTAGCCTAGGACCAGCACAGTACCGTCGTTGAGCGTTTATTCAACATTGCATCTTTGAATTGATTATTGCTAATCTTTTGCTACCATATATAGCCAACCCAGCTCCACATATTTCTACACCGTGTATACGTACGCTCCCCTGGCAATCGCTTTACTCAATATTCGGAGTTACTTTACACCGCTGGTTGCCGATCACCGCCTGCTGCATGGTAAGAACTTGTAAGACATTGATATTTGCTTTACTGTGAGCGTTTTACCACCACATCCTAGTAGTTATAGGAACATTATTTTTGGGTTTTGTTTCTTGTTCTACTAATCATGACAGGATCCAGAGTCAATTCATGGGCTTTGTCGATCGCGGGAGACGTGCCACCACCTTTGCAAATACCACAACCGTCACGAGAGGTGCACAAACATCCAAATGCACATGATCAGGTTAATGTATTTATACCACCATTTAATGGCCGTTTTAAACCTGCTTTATATATTGAATGGGAGTTCGACATAAAAAATATATTTGCTTCCCATAATTTCGATGAACATAAAAAGGTTAAGGTTGCGGTTGGTTCTTTCACTGGTTATGCTTTGGTTTGGTGGAGTGAATATTGTCGGTTACACCCTGATTATATACCTACTACTTGGGATGATTTGAAACTTGCCATGCGACATACTTTCGTCCCTGCTTATTATACTCGTGACATGATTAAGAAGTTGCAACACTTAAAACAAGGTAGTGAAACTGTAACAAAATATTATGATGATTTACAAACTACCTTGTTGCATTCCTCTTTAGAAGAAAGTGAAGATGATTTTATTGATAGATTTTGGGGAGGATTAAACCGTGATATTCAAGAGATACTATTTCATGAAGAGTGTTATCCTATGGACCATTTGTTTCATCTTGCTTGCAACGCTGAACAGGAAATAAAACGACGTGTTGGCCACGAGGAGAACAAGCGCACGGTGCACATTCCAAGAGTTGATATGATTGTTCCTTCAACTACTAGGCATACTATGACAACCACATCCGTTGTTGTCAGGACTACAACACCTCCACCATGTGACACATCGCCCCCGAGAGTGGCTACATCATCTGAGTTGATCATAAGAGGTAATGACAAAGGTACTGATCTTCCATCTCTACATGAGAATGATGAATGCCTTGTCAATTTGAATGCACCATCTGATGAGCTACCCACTACTTTGATCACACCACCTATTTTAGAGGACTACGTTGATAATTTTACTTTGCCATGTGATCAAACAACTGAAATACCAACAATTTTTAGTGCACCCATTGAATTAACTATTGATGCAAAAGAACCAATGTTTAATCATTTTGATATGACCTCTAATCTTGGTGATGATTCTGTGTTGAATGACTTATTGCATGTTTGCTTATTTAAGCATGTTGTAGCATGTAAATTTGATGCAAGTAAGGTTTATTCACCAATGTTGGGATGGTTTAATGATGAACATTGTCAATCTTTTGAAATGAATAAGAGCTTCACTTATATGTGCAAACTGAGTTGCAATATTTTCATGCCTTCTACTTCTTGTGCTAATTTTTTGGCTTTAGATTTTATGAACTATGCAAGTTACTCATCTATTCATGTGTCATATATGCAAAAATCAAGGGAAGTAAAAATGGATGACATATACATATACAACATGTACACCTTGTCTCTTTTGTTAGCCACATTTCGGATTAAGCAACACCGAGGACGGCTTTATTTTCAAGAAGGGGAGGATGATGAGGACATGACTACCTTGGATATGACCAAAAATATTGCATATATGCATAAGGTGATTTCTAGTGCAAACTATTCAATAATCTATTTATGTTATCCAGAACAAAAATACTTCACACACTTTTGTGTTTTGTCTAATTGCAGGTGTATGGGACATTTGTACAATCCACATATGAAGATAAGGAAGAAAGAGATGTTTATTTGCTGTCCAAAAAGTTCTCTCACGTCACTTTTGGCCTAAGAGAAGATAGAGTCCAAGTCTCTCACGTTCTGGATTCAGATTCGGACTGCACAGACACACCTAACTCAAAACGCACACAAGTTTTTCATACGGACTCCGAATTGGGTGATTCTTTTTTTGTTGGAAACTAGATTTCGTGCACTTTCCAACCCAATTGGAATCACCTTCAAATTCGTCCGTAGCGTTGAGTTGTGGACGAAACAATCTGATGCTGCAGCAGAATCCGAGTCAAACTACAAGTCCAAAGGTGTTGCATCACCTCCACTTGGGCCCATTGGCCTTGTACGACCTAGATTTAGTTTTAGGCTGCCTTGGGACGTCCTCCCACCTCCTTGGCCGCCACCCCTTGCTCCTATATAAGTAGATTCATCTAGTAGCTTTTCCTTGGGATTTGTTTAGTTAAAAGTTAGCCACTGCAACTTCGTGTACTTCGTTTGTGTCCAACGACCAGACCAAGACCGCTTACAGATCCCCACCATTATCAATACCTCATATATATTTGCAATATTCAGATTGCTTGATCATATTCTTGCTCGTTCTTCGATTGCTTGCAGGAATAGACCTTCGTGGTCAGGCTGACCGTGCTTCCGGCATCGTCAGTAACCTCAGGAGATTGGTTTAGCGATTGCTAAGGCGCAACGTCGTGCACGTTTGTAGTCGGATCGTCAAAGTCGTCTCCACCAAATCGATAGTTATCATCTCATCGAAATATCGGGACACCCCCGCCTCTATCACAAGGTGTACATGTTGTATATGTATATGTCATCCATTTTTACTTCCCTTGATTTTTGCATATATGACACATGAATAGATGAGTAACTTGCATAGTTCATAAAATCTAAAGCAAAAAAATTAGCACAAGAAGTAGAAGGCATGAAAATATTGCAACTCAGTTTGCACATATAAGTGAAGCTCTTATTCATTTCAAAAGATTGACAATGTTCATCATTAAACCATCCCAACATTGGTGAATAAACCTTACTTGCATCAAATTTACATGCTACAACATGCTTAAATAAGCAAACATGCAATAAGTCATTCAACACAGAATCATCACCAAGATTAGAGGTCATATCAAAATGATTAAACATTGGTTCTTTTGCATCAATAGTTAATTCAATGGGTGCACTCAAAATTGTTGGTATTTCAGTTGTTTGATCACATGGCAAAGTCAAATTATCAACGTAGTCCTCTAAAATAGGTGGTGTGATCAAAGTAGTGGGTAGCTCATCAGATGGTGCATTCAAATTGACAAGGCATTCATCATTCTCATGTAGAGATGGAAGATCAGTACCTTTGTCATTACCTCTTATGATCAACTCAGATGAGGTAGCCACTCTCGGGGGCGATGTGTCACATGGTGGAGGTGATGTAGTCCTGACAACAACGGATGTGGTTGTCATAGTATGCCTAGTAGTTGAAGGAACAATCATATCAACTCTTGGAATGTGCACCGTGCGCTTGTTCTCCTCGTGGCCAACACGTCGTTTTATTTCCTGTTCAGCTTTGCAAGCAAGATGAAACAAATGGTCCATAGGATAACACTCTTCATGAATTAGTATCTCTTGAATATCACAGTTTAATCCTCCCCAAAATCTATCCATAAAATCATCTTCACTTTCTTCTAAAGAGGAATACAACAAGGTAGTTTGTAAATCATCATAATATTTTGTTACAGTTTCACTACCTTGTTTTAAGTGTTGCAACTTCTTAATCATGTCACGAGTATAATAAGCAGGGACGAAAGTATGTCGCATGGCAAGTTTCAAATCATCCCAAGTAGTAGGTATATAATCAGGGTGTAACCGACAATATTCACTCCACCAAACCAAAGCATAACCAGTGAAAGAACCAACCGCAACCTTAACCTTTTTATGTTCATTGAAATTATGGGAAGCAAATATATTTTTTATGTCGAACTCCCATTCAATATATAAAGCAGGTTTAAAACGGCCATTAAATGGTGGTATAGATACATTAACCTGATCATGTGTATTTGGATGTTTGTGCACCTCTCGTGACGGTTGTGGTATTTGTAAAGGTGGTGGCACGTCTCCCGCGATCGACAAAGCCCATGAATTGACTCTGGATCCTGTCATGATTAGTAGAACAAGAAACAAAACCCAAAAATAATGTTCCTATAACTACTAGGATGTGGTGGTAAAACGCTTATAGTAAAGCAAATATCAATGTCTTACAAGTTCTTACCATGCAGCAGGCGGTGATCGGCAACCAGCGGTGTCAAGTAACTACGAATATTGAGTAAAGCGATTGCCAGGGGAGCGTACGTATACACGGTGTAGAAATATGTGGAGCTGGGTTGGCTATATATGGTAGCAAAAGATTAGCAATAATCAATTCAAAGATGCAATGTTGAATAAACGCTCAACGACGGTATTGTGCTGGTCCTAGGCTAGATCAAACTAGAGACGCGAGCCTAGAACACTAATGAGGTCACGTCGTAGCACAACTAGCATCAATAAAGGATATGAAGTAGCTCTAGACAGCAAGATATAAGTGAAGATCACAATAGCAGTAGACCTATTTAGAAGCTGATGTTGAGGTGCCAAATACTGAACTAGCTTCTGCAACTATTTAGATGTGGCTCGTCGCTAGCTTTCATTTGAGTACTCGCGGAGTCAAAACAGACTTCATATGAGGAAGTTATGCCTGTTTTACTGAACAGTGCACAAAACAGATTCCAATCCGAATTCAACTACGAGATTGAGTCTAGATAGATCCGAATTTTGTTTTTTTTCTCCTCTCTTTTTTTCTCACACTTTTTTTCTTTTCCTTTCTTTTTTTTCTCTGACTTTTTTTTTACTTTTTTTTCTCTCGTTTTTTTTTCTCTATCTTTTTTTCTCTCTCCCTCTTTCCAAAACAAACTAGATAAGATGTAGATTGGATCAAGCGAAGATAGGAACAATCTCAACTATGATTATGACAATGAATGGTGGGTAGCACGTGGAGGAAATTGATGGATGGGTGGTGGACAGTGGAAGGGATAATGATGCAGCGGCGACGTGACTAATGTGAACAGAACTCGAAACTCTAAACGACCTAGACACTAAGACCAGCAACTCGACACGGCGATGCAACCAATAATTCAACTATGCAAGCAATGAAAGGAAAATTGCAAAAGCTCAGACTGGCTTGGACCAAGGATGAATAGATCTAACTCTTTTTTGTGGCTTTTTCTTGGACAATAGGTAAGAAAATAAATCTAATCTAGGAAAACTGGAAATTCTCACAGAGCAACCTGAAAACTGATACCACTTGATAGAGGCGGGGTGTCCCGATCTTTCGATGAGATGATAACTATCGATTTGGTGGAGATGACTTTGACGATCCGACTACAAACGTGCAACGATGTTGTGCCTTAGCAATCGCTAAACCAACTCCGAGAGGTTATTGACCACGCCGGAGCACGATCAACCTGACCACGAAGGTCTATTCCTGCAAGCAATCGAAGAACAAGCAAGAGTATGATAAAAGCAATCTGAATATCGCGAATATGTATGAAGTATTGATAATGGTGGGGATCCGAAAAGTGGTCTTGGTCTGGTCGTTGGACACAAACGAAGCACACGAAGTTGCAATGGCTAACTTTTAACTAAACAAATCCCAAGGAAAAGCTATTAGATGGATCTACTTATATAGGAGCAAGGGGTGGCGGCCAAGGAGGTGGGAGGACGTCCCAAGGCAGCCTAAAACTAAATCTAGGTCGTACAAGGCCAATGGGCCCAAGTGGAGGTGATGTAACACCTTTGGACTTGTAGTTTGACTCGGATTCTGCTGCAGCATCAGATTGTTTCGTCCACAACTCAACACTCTGGACGAATTTGAAGGTGATTCCAATTGGGTTGGAAAGTGCACGAAATCTAGTTTCCAACAAAAAAAGAATCATCCAATTCGGAGTCCGTATGAAAAACTTGTGTGCATTTTGAGTCAGGTATGTCTGTGCAGTCCGAATCTGAATCCAGAACGTGAGAGACTTGGACTCTATCTTCTCTTGGGCCAAAAGTGACGTGAGAGAACTTTTTGGACAGCAAATAAACATCTCTTTCTTCCTTATCTTCATATGTGGATTGTACAAATGTCCCATACACCTGCAATTAGACAAAACACAAAAGTGTGTGAAGTATTTTTGTTCTGGATAACATAAATAGATTATTGAATAGTTTGCACTAGAAATCACCTGACAAATATGCATATATGCAATATATTTGGTCATATCCAAGGTAGTCATGTCCTCATCAGTAGCCTCAGGGTTTCAGAGTATCCTTTGCAACGGAAAATGAGTGACAACCATGATCTCTTGGGCTTGGAAGTAGTGGCGCAGTTTCCTCGTGGCCATAATGAGACAAAATATCAACTTTTGCACGCTAGAGTACCTCGATCTAGCCCCTTGTAACAAGGAGCTAACAAAGTACACTAGGCGCTGTGCCACTTTCTTCTTTGCCGCGTCCTTGGGGTTTCTCTTGTTGTCGTGCTCACTACTATCTTGATCCTTTTCTAACTCGGTCGTTATCTGTCCACTTCTCATTGTGCTACCAAGGCCGCACTGACCACTTGGTTGGTTGCCGCCAAGTATAGCAATAACTGCTCTTGGGGTTTTGGTGCAACCAAGCTAGGCACAGACGATAGGTAGGCCTTCAACTCCTGCAGAGCTGCAGTTGCTTCCGGGGTCCACTTCATAGGCCCTGCCTTCTTCAAAATTTTAAAGAACGGCAGGGCACGCTCGACAGACTTGTAAATGAATCTTCTTAGCACGGAAACACATCCCATCAAGCGCCTTACACCCTTAACTGTCCTTGGTGCTTGAATCTGCTCGATGGCTTTGATCTTGTCAGGGTTAGCTTCGATCCTTTGATGGGACACGAAGAAACCAAGCAGCTTGCCGGAGGGGACACCAAACACACACTTCTCCAAATTAAGCTTCAAATTGATCTTGTGCAGATTAGCAAATGTTTCCTCCAAATCCTAGATAAGAGTGGTCTTATCATTGGTTTTGACCATGATATCATCCATATAGGCTTCTATGTTTCTGTGTAACCATGGTCCAAAACCAAACTGAACGGTGTTGGATGTGGGGTTCCGGCAAACCCTTAAGGTTTGAACACTGGGGTGCGCGCGAAGTCTTTCCCTCCTACCAACTACACCCTAGCTCGCTAAGATCTCGCGGACGAACTTGACGAACTCGCAACACAGAAAGACACGGGATTTATACTGGTTCGGGCCACTGTTGTGGTGTAATATCCTAATCCAGTGTGGTGGTGGTGGATTGCCTCTTGGGCTGATGATGAACAGTACAAGGGGAAGAATAGCCTCCTGAGGTTGAGGTGTTCTTGTGCTTGGCTAACTTGTGCGGGTGAGAGTGATCTGCCTCCCCCTATGGTGGTGGCTAGCTCTACTTATATAGGCCCTGGTCCTCTTCCCAAATATTGAGCGGGAAGGGAGCCAACAACGGCGGGCTAATTCGAAGGGGGACAGCTAGTACAAGCTATCCTAACAAAAGTGGTCTTCGCCCGCGAAAGGCTCTGGTGGTGACGCCGTCTTGGGCTCCACGATGACCTCCGTCTTGCCGTCCTTCGGGTCTTGGTCTCGTTGCACCGATATGGCAACCTTTGCCTAATGCCTCGGTACTCTTCGCCTGCGCCTGCTTCCTTAGAACCAAAGAGGAAAGAAGGACGCTGCGCATGCTGGCGCCCGCCTGGCGCCGATCGTCATGGCTCACGTCACGAGAGCCTCGTGAGGTTTGCCCCGCCTTGATATCTCAGCTCCTCGTGATCCTGCCTGACTAGGCCACTCTGAGGAGGTCTTGCATCATCCGCCTCGCGAGGCTTGGCCCCTCGCGAGGGTCTTCGATGCCTTGTTGGTGAAGATGGGCCGTATAGCCTGCTGGCTTAGCCACGCCGTGGGCCATAGGCAGGCAAGTCTGGGGACCCCCGTTCCCAGAACACCGACAGTAGCCCCCCGGCCCAAGGTGCGCTCGGGCTTGGCTTCGCTGTGAAGCCAAGGGTCAAGTTCGGAGCGTCGCGGGCCCCAAAAGCCTGCGGCCTCGGTTGACGCGTGGCGGTTGATTGGACGTGGGTGTCTCCGCTTCCCCATGTTGCCTCGGCAACTGCTCGTCCTGACAAAAGGCTGACGCGGGCAGCACTTGCCTTCATTGCTTCTTTCTCGCCTCGCTCCAGATCCCCTTTCTTGCTCTTCGCCGCCGCTACCTCCAGATCCGCTCCAATCTCATCCTGCATCTGCGATCCATGGGGCCGCGCAAGGTCAAGACTTCCTCAGCACCGGCTTGGTATGAGCCAGCCCTTGAGGCGCCCACCGTCACGGAGAAGAGCCTCGCCTCCGTGCGCCTGCTGACGGTGGGTGAGAGCAATGAGTGGGGGGAGACCGAGCTCCAGCTTGCCTCCGACATGCCGGAGCCCGAGGAAAGCACCTTCTTCCCCTTCTTCTTGAGCAGTGTCGCCGTTAGGTTGGTTCCTCCCTTCTCTGATTTCTTCTATGAAGTCCTCAACCACTACGGGCTGCAGGCGTCGCACCTCCATCCCAACTCCGTCCTCCTCCTGTCCATTTTCGCCTACTACTGTGAGGCGTACCTGGGAGTGATGTCGTCCGTGGCGCTCCTGCGCCATTTCTTCTTCCTCCGTATCAGTGAGGGTCACATCTCCGGATGCGCTAACTTCGTCGCGTCCGGCAAGGCCAACTCGATCTCGAGCACCGGGTAGAGGGCCGAGAACATTCGATCCAAATGGGTCATGATGGACGCCAAGCGCGTCGATCCGCGTCTGGTGTTGCCTACGGTGGCACCCTCTTCCAACGGGGGTGGCCCAAGGCGGAGCTTGCCGATGAGCGGCATCGTTAGTGTTGGGGCAGATGGTGACTAACTTGAAGCTGGGCAACGCGGGGGCGGCCAAGGTGATGGGGGTCATGCTTCTGAGGGATTTCTTGACAGTGCGAGTTGCCCCACTCCAGGCGCGCGCACGCCCCCTGTGGGAGCTTGAAGAAGAGGGAAACAAGACCCGCCTGAGGCCGGGGGCCCTGCCTGACAATGAATTGGCCACAGTCATGCGCCTCATAGTTGGGGACAACCAGGAGTACCCACTAAGCGCCTTCGCCCCCTTGTTCCAACGCAAGGATCGGAAGGAACTCGCCGCCTCCATGCCGACCTTTGACGCGCGTGCGCTGGTGCCGCCGGTGCTCCCGGGAGCCCCTGCGGCACCGAAACCGATGGAGGTGTCTTTTGACGAATCCCGCGGGGAAGGGGAAGAGGAGGTGGACCTGGAGAAGACTCTGGAAGAGGTGGGGGAGACTTCCCCTCTGAGCAAGGCCGAGCTCGTCCGCGCCCTTCCTGACGATGCCAGGGCCGACGCCCGCCAAGGGGAGAGGGAGCAGCCCCCCATCCCGACGAGGGAAAGGTCATCGCTGGTGCTTCACGATGCCGCCTCCGTCCCGATGCTGTCAGGCTTCAAGCTCCCCAACCGGAAGTATGTTGCGGTGGATCAATAAGTGTCTCAAGCTTCGCCTTGTCCCTGTTTGTACTCGTCATTTCCTGATGGCAGCCCTTGGTTGATCAGGCCGACGTCTTCTGCGAAGAAGAGGAAGGAGGATGCAGCGGTTGTGCCTCCCTCCACAGATAAAGGGGGCAGCAGCGCCCGCATCTCCCCAGCCCGATCGTCCTCGCGGGGCCAAGAGGAACATCGCCGCGTGGAATCAGCCCCATGGCCCCGCTGTCTCCGGAAGTGCCGGCGCCTGATGATGAGGACATCATACAATTGTTACACCCACAGCCCCTGCTGCTATAAATACTGGACCAATTACTAGAGCTCGCGCACGCCAACTAAATTACCAGATACTTTCGTTTCTTGGTAATGATTCTAATGTTCATGAGAATATGATGCTGCCTAAATTGGATACATTTGTTTTGCTTACAAATGAAGGGCCTAGCTTGGAGAAGGATGAACATTGGATTAAGAACAAGCATGGAGATGATGGCATGCGCAAGGGGAACAAGAACGGAGTTACAAGTGATGATTTCAGGACTTTGAAGCCACCATAATGGGTGCATGAAGCCTTCGACGAAATATACAAGATGCCACTTCATAAATTTCGTCCCGAGGCTATTATAGGTGCTGCGTCACCTTATTATTGGGCCAAGCCCATGTAATTTCGAAATACATAAGTCTAGGCTATTTTTAGAGTCCGTATGTGTGGGGAAACAACAGATAGGGTTGATTTCGGACCCCTCCACCAAGGGTCACGAAATTCCCCCCTCTTCCTCCATATATACAACCCTTAGGGCATCGTTTAGACTTTGGGTTTTGTTTAGATTAAAAGTTCGCCATAGCTGCAACTTCGCGTACTTCGTTTGTGTTCAACGACCAGACAAAGGCGTCACAGAACCCCACCTTGATCAATAAAGCTTTCATCTTATATTCGCAATATCCAGATTGCAATCTCAGTTTCTTGCTTGTTCTTCGTTTGCTCGCAGGAAACAGACCCTCGTGGTCAGGTTGATCGTGCTCCAGTGTGGTCAATAACCTCTCGGAGTTGGTTTAGCGATTGCTAAGGCGCGACGTCCTCGCACGTTCGTAGTCGGATCGTCAAAGTCGACTGCCACCAAAGCGATATCCATCATCTCATCGAAAGACGGGACACCTCTGCCTTTATCAAGTGGTATCAGATTTCCAGGTTGCTCGGTGAGATTTTATAGTTTTTCGTAGTTTAGATCGAGTCTGTTCTTCATACCTACAGTCCACGAAAAAGCCACAAAAAAATAGGGTTAGTTCATCATATCCGAACCAATCTGAGCCTTTGCATAATCTTTTTAGGGTTTTGCTTTGTTGAGCGGTTGCATCGTCGTGTCTAGTTGCTGGTCTTAGAGTCTAGTCTTTTAGAGTTTCGAGTTCTGGTCATAAGTTGTCACGCCGCCGCCGAACCATCATCATCGCCCTTGCCATCTACCACCGCCGCTTATCTGCCACCGCTTCGAATCTGTATCCATATACCACCACTGCTGTCATATACCACCACCGCTGCCATCTACTACCATATAACCACCACCAATCCGAGTTCTTGTCATATTAGGTTTGTTTTCGAGATCCATCTAGATTCTGATTCGTGTTTCCTTGCCGGAGTAGGTTTCGGAAAAAAAAAGAGTCCGGAAACCACCCTCCGTTTAGGCCCAAAATTTTTCGAAAACGCATTTTTCGAAAAAATTTCTGGCTATCCTATTTTTAGGTGTTTCTGAGTGTTTTGAGACAGATGCCATTATAGGAAGTTTTTTTTGACCCGTTTCCAGTTTTTGGGTCCGGGCAGTCGAAAAAAAAAAATTGGTCGAAAAAATTTAGTGCCCATCCTGTCAGTTTGACCTAGGAAGAGTTTTGAGACACTCGCCATTATAGTGATTTTTCGCAAAAAAAAAGCAGCGCAAAAAAAAAACAGCGCAAAAAAAAGAGCAGAAAAAAAAATCCAGAGTGTGATTTCCCCTTGTTTACGTGCCGCGCCGTGATTTTGTTGGTGTTCTAGGCCCGCGTCTCTAGCACAGTCTAGCCTAGGACCAGCACAGTACCGTCGTTGAGCGTTTATTCAACTTTGCATCTCTGAATTGATTATTGCTGACCCTTTTTGCTACCATATTATAAGCCTTCCCAGCTCCACATACATCTACGTCGTGCGTTTGACTCTCCCTGGTAATCGCTCTATCCAAGCTTTGAGAGTTTTTGACTACAACGGTTGCCGATCACTGCCTACTA
Source organism: Triticum dicoccoides (assembly GCF_002162155.2). Taxonomy (NCBI): domain Eukaryota; kingdom Viridiplantae; phylum Streptophyta; class Magnoliopsida; order Poales; family Poaceae; genus Triticum; species Triticum dicoccoides. The sequence continues at coordinate 316,301,996 of NC_041386.1, read as the reverse complement.
CTGGGTAAGAACTGGTAAGAATTTGAGATTTGCTTGACGGATTTGTGACACCCACCACCACCTCTTGTTAGTAGTCTGTAGGATCATATTCTTGTGTGTTTCCATTGCTGCTAACCATGCCAGGATCACAAGCCGACGAGACTGACTGGGAGAACATGATGAATAAGGATTTGCATGATAAATTTCAGCAAATGATGAGTGGACAGGTGCAAGATGTGCTAAACAGATTTGAAGAGGCCATGGAGAAGATAGATGGCATGGAGAAGACGTTCGAAACAAAGCTCGATAACAAGTTTAATGAATTGCTCGCGCGTCTTCCACCACCACCACCCGCTGCACCTAACGCACCTCTCCAACAACAACAACAACGACTACCTCCACGTCACGAAACAGATCTCCGCCGCGTGAGCCGTGTTCCTCTTGCGTTTGGCCAAACTGTTGGTGCTGCTGTTGATACTTCTGTGGCTCCTGCTGCTGATGTGGAGGAGGATGATTATGTGGGAGATTACGAGGATGAGGTTGCTCAAAATCAGAACTACGTGCAACCACCTGCACCACAACCACCAGGTCGTCCACATGCAAATAATCACAATGGTAGGGCTTTCCCTCAGGTACGAGATCATGACCATCTTCCTAAACTGAAATTGAATATTCCACCTTTCGAGGGTAGATATGTTCCTGATATATATCTTACTTGGGAGTTAGAAACTGAACAACGATTTACATGTTTACAATATCCCGAGGAGAGACGGGTTGCCGCTGCTGTTTGTGCTTTCACTAGTTTTGCATGTGTATGGTGGTCTGAACATTGTAGATTATATCCTATTCCAACTACTTGGGCTGCTTTGAAAACTGCTATGCGTACTCGTTGGGTTCCACCATATTATCAACGTGAATTGCTTCAGAAATTACAGCGCTTAAGACAAGGAAAAAATTATGTAGAAGAATATTATCAGGAATTACAAAATGGCATGATTAGATGTGGTATTGTTGAGGAGAATGAAGCTATGCTTGCACGTTTTCTGGGTCGATTAAATAGAGAGATTCAGACCATTCTAGACTATAAGGAGTATACTAATATCACTCGTTTATTCCATCTTGCTTGTAAAGCTGAACGTGTAGTGCAGGATCGGCAAGCATTGGCGCGAACTAACTTTTCTGCAGGCCGACCTTCATCATGGACACCGCGTGCATCTTCTACTTCAACTGCACCAGCACCTCAATCAGGTGTCTCCTCCAGTCGTGATACAAGAAAACAGGCACAACCACCATTATCTGCCAAGAGCGCACCTGCTGGGCCTGCACAGAGTTCTGCTTCTTCCATGGCATCAACAGGGCACACAAGTGATATTATTTGTCGTCGTTGTAAGGGAGGAGGTCATTCTGCGAGAGAATGCAAATCTCCGCGTGTGATGATTGCTACCGCGGATGGTGGATATGAGTCCGCTAGTGACTATGATGAGGAGACTTTGGCTCTTATTACACGTGAAGAACATGGTGGAGATGATTCTGATCATGAGACGCAATACATGGCTCCTGAAGACGCTGACAGGTATGAATGTTTAGTTGCTCAACGTGTTTTGAGTGTGCAGGTCACACAAGCTGAGCAAAATCAGAGGCACAATTTGTTCCATACCAAGGGAGTTGTGAAAGAACGTTGTGAGCGCGTCATCATAGATGGAGGGAGCTGCAACAACTTGGCTAGCATGGAGATGGTGGAGAAGCTTTCTCTCACCACAAGACCACATCCACATCCTTACTACATCCAATGGTTCAACAACAGCGGCAAGGTTAAGGTAACACGTACTGTTCGTGTGCATTTTAGTATCTCTACATATGCTGATTATGTTGATTGTGATGTGGTACCTATGCAAGCATGTTCCTTATTACTTGGTAGACCATGGCAATTTGATAAAAATTCTGTACACCATGGTAGAAACAATCACTATACTCTTGTTCATAAGGATAAAAATATTACTTTGCTTCCTATGACTCCTGATTCCATTTTGAAAGATGATATTAATAGAGCTAATAAAGCAAAACAGGAGACGAATAAGAGTGAAAATCAGATTGTGGCAAAAGAATTTGAGCAACAAATGAAGCCTAATAATAAACCATCTAGTGTTGCTTCTGAAATTAAATTGAGAAGTGCATGTTTATTTGCCACCAAATCTGATATTGATGAGCTAGATTTCAGCAAATCTGTTTGCTATGCTTTTGTGTGCAAAGAGGCATTATTTTCATTTGAGGACGTGCCTTCCTCTTTGCCTCCTGCTATCACTAACATTTTGCAGGAGTTCGCTGACGTCTTTCCACAAGACGTGTCACCGAGATTACTGCCTATTCGAGGGATTGAGCATCAGATTGACTTAATTCCCGGTGCTTCACTGCCAAACCGTGCACCATACCGTACCAATCCAGAGGAGACGAAGGAGATTATGCGTCAAGTACAAGAGCTTCTCGACAAAGGTTATATACGCGAATCCCTTAGTCCTTGTGTTGTTCCTATTATTCTAGTGCAGAAAAAGGATGGTACATCACGTATGTGTGTTGATTGTAGAGGCATTAATAATATTACTATTCGTTATTGTCATCCTATTCCTAGGCTCGATGATATGCTTGATGAATTGAGTGGCTCTACAATATTCTCCAAAGTTGATTTGCATAGTGGATACCATCAAATTCATATGAAATTGGGAGATGAATGGAAAATAGCATTTAAAACTAAGTTTGGATTATATGAGTGGTTAGTCATGCCTTTTGGGTTAACTAATGCACCTAGTACTTTCATGAGATTAATGAACGAAGTTTTACGTGCTTTCATTGGACGATTTGTGGTAGTTTACTTTGATGACATATTGATTTATAGCAGATCTTTGGAAGAACATTTGGAACATTTACGTGCTGTTTTTATTGCTCTACGTGATGCACGTTTGTTTGGTAACCTTGGGAAGTGCACCTTTTGCACCGACCGAGTATCTTTTCTTGGCTATGTTGTTACTCCACAGGGAATTGAAGTTGATAAAGCCAAGATTGAAGCTATTGAGAGTTGGCCGCAGCCCAAAACGGTCACACAAGTGTGGAGTTTTCTTGGCCTCGCTGGATTCTATAGGCGTTTTGTGAGAGATTTCAGCACCATTGCTGCACCTCTCAATGAGCTTACAAAGAAAGATGTGCCTTTTCTTTGGGGTACCGCACAGGAAGAAGCCTTCACGGTATTGAAAGATAAGTTGACACATGCTCCTTTACTCCAACTTCCTGATTTTAATAAGACTTTTGAGCTTGAATGTGATGCTAGTGGAATTGGATTAGGAGGTGTGTTATTACAAGATGGCAAACCTGTTGCATACTTTTCTGAAAAATTGAGTGGGCCTAGTCTGAATTATTCTACTTATGATAAAGAATTATATGCTCTTGTTCGGACTTTAGAAACATGGCAACATTATTTATGGCCCAAAGAATTTGTTATACATTCTGATCATGAATCTTTGAAACATATTAAAAGTCAAGCTAAACTGAATCGTAGACATGCTAAATGGGTTGAATTCATTGAGACTTTCCCTTATGTCATTAGACACAAGAAGGGAAAAGAAAATGTTATTGCTGATGCATTGTCTCGTCACTATACTATGCTTTCACAACTTGACTTCAAAATATTTGGTTTGGAGACCATCAAAGATCAATATGTGCATGATGCTGATTTTAAAGATGTAATGCAGAATTGTAAAGAAGGAAGAATGTGGAACTAGTTCGTCGTTAACGATGGATTTGTGTTTCGTGCTAACAAGCTATGCATTCCAGCTAGCTCCGTTCGTCTTTTGTTGTTGCAGGAGGCGCATGGAGGAGGATTAATGGGACACTTTGGCGTGAAGAAGACGGAGGACGTACTTGCTACACATTTCTTTTGGCCAAAGATGAGACGGGATGTTGAGCGTTTTATTGCTCGATGCACTACATGTCAAAAAGCTAAGTCACGACTCAATCCTCATGGTTTATATATGCCTTTGCCTGTACCTAGTGTTCCTTGGGAGGATATATCTATGGACTTTGTTTTAGGTTTACCTCGAACAAAGAAGGGGAGGGATAGCATATTTGTTGTCGTGGATAGATTCTCGAAAATGGCACACTTTATACCATGTCATAAAAGCGATGATGCTGTTAATGCTGCTGATTTGTTCTTTCGTGAAATTATTCGCTTGCATGGTGTGCCAAATACTATTGTTTCAGATCGTGATACTAAATTTCTTAGCCACTTTTGGAGATGTTTATGGGCTAAGTTGGGGACTAAACTGCTTTTTAGTACTACTTGTCACCCCCAAACTGATGGACAAACTGAAGTAGTCAATAGAACGTTGTCTACTATGCTTAGGGCTGTTTTGAAGAATAATAAGAAAATGTGGGAGGAATGCTTGCCTCATATTGAATTTGCTTATAATCGCTCATTGCATTCTACTACTAAGATGTGCCCTTTTGAAGTTGTGTATGGTTTCCTACCTCGTGCACCTATTGATTTGTTGCCTCTTCCATCTTCGGAGAAGGTTAATTTTGATGCTAAACAACGTGCTGAATTGATTTTAAAAATGCATGAGTTAACTAAGGAAAACATTGAGCGTATGAATGCTAAATATAAACTTGCTGGAGATAAGGGTAGAAAACATGTTGTGTTTGCACCTGGAGATCTTGTTTGGTTACATTTGCGTAAGGATAGATTTCCTGATTTGCGCAAATCAAAGTTAATGCCACGTGCTGATGGTCCCTTTAAGGTGTTAGAGAAAATAAATGATAATGCATATAAACTTGAGCTGCCTGCAGATTTTGGGGTTAGTCCCACTTTTAACATTGCAGATTTGAAGCCTTATTTGGGTGATGATAGAGGCAAAGGTGTCCCGTCTTTCGATGAGATGGTGGATTTCGCTTTGGTGGAAGTCGACTTTGACGATCCGACTACGAACGTGCAAGGACGTCGCGCCTTAGCAATCGCTAAACCAACTCCGAGAGGTTATTGACCACGCCGGAGCACGATCAACCTGACCACGAGGGTCTGTTTCCTGCGAGCAAACGAAGAACAAGCAAGAAACTAAGATTGCAATCTGGATATTGCGAATATAAGATGAAAGCTTTATTGATCAAGGTGGGGTTCTGTGACGCCTTTGTCTGGTCGTTGAACACAAACGAAGTACGCGAAGTTGCAGCTATGGCGAACTTTTAATCTAAACAAAACCCAAGGTCTAAACGATGCCCTAAGGGCTGTATATATGGAGGAAGAGGGGGTGGATTTCGTGGCCCTTTGTGGAGGGGTCCGAAATCAACCCTATCTCTTGTTTCCCCACACATACGGACTCTAAAAATAGCCTATACTTATGTATTTCGAAATTACATGGGCCTGGCCCAATAATAAGGTGACGCAGCACCTAAAATAGCCTCGGGACGAAATTTATGAAGTGGCATCTTGTATATTTCGTCCAAGGCTTCATGCACACATTATGGTGGCTTCAAAGTCCTGAAATCATCACTTGTAACTCCGTTCTTGTTCCCCTTGCGCATGCCATCATCTCCATGCTTGTTCTTGCTCCAATGTTCATCCTTCTCCAAGCTAGGCCCTTCATTTGTAAGCAAAACAAATGTATCCAATTTAGGCAGCATCATATTCTCATGAACATTAGAATCATTACCAAGAAACGAAAGTACCTGATAATTTAGTTGGCGTGCACGAGCTCTAGTAATTGGTCCAGTATGTATAGCAGCAGGGGCTGTGGGTGTAACAATTGTATTGATGTCCTCATCACATACTTTTCTGAAAAATTGAGTGGGCCTAGTCTGAATTATTCTACTTATGATAAAGAATTATATGCTCTTATTCGGACTTTAGAAACATGGCAACATTATTTATGGCCCAAAGAATTTGTTATACATTCTGATCATGAATCTTTGAAACATATTAAAAGTCAAGCTAAACTGAATCGTAGACATGCTAAATGGGTTGAATTCATTGAGACTTTTCCTTATGTCATTAAACACAAGAAGGGAAAAGAAAATGTTATTGCTGATGCATTGTCTCGCCGCTATACTATGCTTTCACAACTTGACTTCAAAATATTTGGTTTGGAGACCATCAAAGATCAATATGTGCATGATGCTGATTTTAAAGATGTAATGCAGAATTGTAAAGAAGGAAGAATGTGGAACAAGTTCGTCGTTAATGATGGATTTGTGTTTCGTGCTAACAAGCTATGCATTCCAGCTAGCTCCGTTCGTCTTTTGTTGTTGCAGGAGGCGCATGGAGGAGGATTAATGGGACACTTTCGCGTGAAGAAGACAGAGGACGTACTTGCTACACATTTCTTTTGGCCAACGATGAGACGGGATGTTGAGCGTTTTATTGCTCGCCGCACTACATGTCAAAAAGCTAAGTCACGACTCAATCCTCATGGTTTATATATGCCTTTGCCTGTACCTAATGTTCCTTGGGAGGATATATCTATGGACTTTGTTTTAGGTTTACCTCGAACAAAGAAGGGGAGGGATAGCATATTTGTTGTCGTGGATAGATTCTCGAAAATGGCACACTTTATACCATGTCATAAAAGCGATGATGCTGTTAATGTTGCTGATTTGTTCTTTCATGAAATTATTCGCTTGCATGGTGTGCCAAATACTATTGTTTCAAATCGTGATACTAAATTTCTTAGCCACTTTTGGAGATGTTTATGGGCTAAGTTGGGGACTAAACTGCTTTTTAGTACTACTTGTCACCCCCAAACTGATGGACAAACTGAAGTAGTCAATAGAACGTTGTCTACTATGCTTAGGCATGTTTTGAAGAATAATAAGAAAATGTAGGAGGAATGCTTGCCTCATATTGAATTTGCTTATAATCGTTCATTGCATTCTACTACTAAGATGTGCCCTTTTGAAGTTGTGTATGGTTTCCTACTTCGTGCACCTATTGATTTGTTGCCTCTTCCATCTTCGGAGAAGGTTAATTTTGATGCTAAACAACGTGCTGAATTGATTTTAAAAATGCATGAGTTAACTAAGGAAAACATTGAGCGCATGAATGCTAAATATAAACTTGCTGGAGATAAGGGTAGAAAACATGTTGTGTTTGCACCTAGAGATCTTGTTTGGTTACATTTGCGTAAGGATAGATTTTCGGATTTGCGCAAATCAAAGTTAATGCCACGTGCTGATGGTCCCTTTAAGGTGTTAGAGAAAATAAATGATAATGCATATAAACTTGAGCTGCCTGCAGATTTTGGGGTTAGTCCCACTTTTAACATTGCAGATTTGAAGCCTTATTTGGGTGAGGAAGATGACTTCCGTCGAGGACGACTTTATTTCAAGAAGGGGAGGATGATGAGGACATCAATACAATTGTTACACCCACAGCCCCTGCTGCTATAAATACTGGACCAATTACTAGAGCTCGCGCACGCCAACTAAATTACCAGGTACTTTCGTTTCTTGGTAATGATTCTAATGTTCATGAGAATATGATGCTGCCTAAATTGGATACATTTGTTTTGCTTACAAATGAAGGGCCTAGCTTGGAGAAGGATGAACATTGGATTAAGAACAAGCTTGGAGATGATGGCATGCGCAAGGGGAACAAGAACGGAGTTACAAGTGATGATTTCAGGACTTTGAAGCCACCATAATGGGTGCATGAAGCCTTGGACGAAATATACAAGATGCCACTTCATAAATTTCGTACCGAGGCTATTATAGGTGCTGCGTCACCTTATTATTGGGCCAGGCCCATGTAATTTCGAAATACATAAGTATAGTCTATTTTTAGAGTCCGTATGTGTGGGGAAACAAGAGATAGGGTTGATTTCGGACCCCTCCACCAAGGGTCACGAAATTCCCCCCCCCCCTCTTCCTCCATATATACAGCCCTTAGGGCATCGTTTAGACTTTGGTTAGATTAAAAGTTCGTCATAGCTGCAACTTCGCGTACTTCGTTTGTGTTCAATGACCAGACAAAGGCGTCACAGAACCCCACCTTGATCAATAAAGCTTTCATCTTATATTCGCAATATCCAGATTGCAATCTCAGTTTCTTGCTTGTTCTTCGTTTGCTCGCAGGAAATAGACCCTCGTGGTCAGGTTGATCGTGCTCCGGCGTGGTCAATAACCTCTCGGAGTTGGTTTAGCGATTGCTAAGGCGCGACGTCCTCGCACGTTCGTAGTCGGATCGTCAAAGTCGACTGCCACCAAAGCGATATCCATCATCTCATCGAAAGACGGGACACCTTTGCCTCTATCACCTGACGCGGCTGATGAGGTCCCAGCTGCTCCGGAACCCGCGATCTCCCATGCCCTGGTGATGATGTCGCCTCCTCCCACTGCTGCGCCTCCACTCCCAGGTTCTTCTATTCCTGCTGCTGCTCTGAACGTGCTCTTTCGGAGAAGACCCGGCTGCAGGCGGATCTCCTGGGCGCGGACCCACGCCTTGTGGTCGGGCGCCTGGAGCTGGCCTTAGGCTGCCTCCACTCCGACTTGGCGGTTCGCGCGGCGCTGGGCCAGGCCGCTACGGCTTCTGAGAAGGAGAAGCAGAGTGCCGCCAACACCGCAGCCGATCGTGAGATGGCGCTGAAAGACGCCAAGGCGCTCGTGACCGCTGCCAGGTGCTGGAGGATGAGTTGCAGAGCCTGCGCGACAAGCACGCCGAAGAAGCATGCTGCCACCAAGCGAAGGAGGAGGAAATCAAGGCTCGGGAGGACGCCGTCAAGAACCATGATGCTGAGTTGGCAGAGTTGGGGCGGTCGCGGGTCACCGAGCGCAACCGGTTGGAAGAGCTAGAGCGGAAGGCAAAGGCGAGGGAGGCCGATCTCGACGCCAAGGCGCGAGTCCTGACCGAAGACCGCGCGGCATTTGCCGATCTCGAGAAGAGATCCCGCAAGGCATTGATGACGCTCTACGAGCACGGCCTGGAGAAGTTGCTGGCCATTGATGAGGACGGCCCCGCCCGGCTGCTCCCTCTCTTGGTGAAGGCGCTTGAGGAAGTCGTTGATGGCATTGGTCCCATGGTGAAGGCGGAAGCTCGCATCCTGTCTTCAACTGCATTGATCCGCGTCTTCAGCCACCTACATCTTCGCGACCCCAATGCTTGTATTGACGAGTTGCTGGAACCTCTGGTTGAAGATAAATATGAGGCCGCCGCCGTAGCCATGCAAGGTCAGGTAGAGCCCTTGCTAAAGAAGTTCCGCGGCTTTATCTCTGCTCCTCTGTCCGGTGATGTCGCCGATCCTGCAGCTGGTGGTGAAGGTGAAGACAACGTTGCTCATGAAGTAGCACCTTCTGCAGGTGATGGCGGCGTCCGGGGGTGACCTGCGGCTATTCTCCTGTTTCGTTCCTGCAACATGCATTAGGCCTCGTGGAGGCGTTTAGACTTTTCATTTGATATTGTGAGGACATTGTGTTTGTAATATTTGCTTTGAGATTTTAGAATTTCCTTCCAATTTGCTTTGCATTCTGCGTCGGCAGAGCCCGACCCCGCGCATACCTCAACCGCCATTGGGCCGAAAGGAGACCAGGACGGACCAAGGAGTGAGGGGCTACATGACCAGTTAGGCTCCTGAGTTGTGATGCTCAGGAGTCCCCCTTGACGCGCAAACAGCCTATAGGGAGAGTTCACGAGGGTAGATTAATGTTCTACATAGGCAGAGCCTGGCCCTGCGCATACCTCAACCGCCATTAGGCCGGCCAGAGACCAGGACAGACCAAGGAGTGAGGGGCTATGTGACCAGTTAGGCTCCTGAATCACGCTGCTCAGGAGTCCCCCTTGATGCGCAAACAATTTCCATACCTGCCCTCACCGAGGCCTGGGGAGGGGCGCACGACGCCCAGGTCTGGGAGACCTGGTTGGGTAGCGTGCGCTTGGGTGTGACCCGAGCGCAGCCCCCGTGCCTAGCCCCCTCGCGCGGCTCTCCCGAGGGGAGGCGTTGCGGTGAGGCCGAACGCTGAGCTCTGGGCTCCCTGAGGTTGGTACGACCATGGGGCCGCCCTCAGTTGTTTATCACCAGCGCGGAGCATAGTGCTTCCGCTTGTGCATGGGCATAGCCGCTCCTCGGCAGTGTCGACGGCCAGCGCGGAGCATGGTGCTTCCACTTGTGTGTGGGATGGGGGCCCCCTCCGGGAAGAGCCCCCGGGGCGTGTACAGCCCCGCCCTAACATGTGGCTTGCACGACAGGGCTGCGAGGTGTATCTAGGCACTCGTGAGCCAGCGCGGGACTCACGAGGCCCTACCTCAAGGTGGGCTGCGCCTGGTCTTGAATCTTGGTGACTGTGTGTTCTTGCAAGGTGGTTAGGTGCAAGCATCTACGTCCTGAGGTCCTGGCCCTCGAGCGAGCTCAGCCGCCGCTGGTATGCCAGGTCACGATGCTGTGGTCAAGGCCAGGGAGTGAGGGCTAGAGAGCCAGTAAGAGCTCCTGAGTCGCGATGCTCAGGAGCCCCCCTTTTAACGCGCAAGCGAATTGCACTAGGTGAATGGACCCGTGGTGGGTGGCAGTCGAGCAGGCGATAACCATAGGCAGGTTAAGCAGGGAAGGAAAATCGACTTGGGTAAATGTAGGAAGATACATGTCACTGGGTCCGGATCGAGCGGCTTGGGGATGATGCAGCCCGAGGGGCGCCCCCAGCAAGGTAGGCTAAAGACATAAGCAAAAGGTGTACATGCCGCAGGGACGGACCCACGCGGCCTGGGAATAATGCAGCCCGAGGGGCGCTCCTAGCTAAACGAGCTTGGAAGATGTCACCTGGTTATGTAGACGAAGTAGAGTTGGTGCAGCTGCAGGCGTGCGTCGAAGAAATGACTCTTCATGAGCCACTGGAGCCCTGAGCCTCGGGAGGCTCTAGGGGCTCGAGAGGTTCCCTGAAGAGCGTCTCCATTTCCTCCAATACGGCGTGGTACTGGGCCTCCTGAGACGCCAGGATGCGCCGCATGTTGCATTGATAGGCTGACACCACGCTCGGCAAGCCGAAGGGCATGTGAACGTAGCTATGTGGCGGGCCCTCGCAGCGGCCCACATGCGAAGGCCAGAAGCGCTCCTGAGATGCGGCTCTGTTGAGCCCTGGGACATCGATGCAGACATGCAGCCCAGCATCCTCGCCGGGATTGGGAGCTACGCCTCGTGAGCGGCCATCGCCGCGCATGGCTCTTGCGTCTTGCAGCTCCTGAGTAGTCTTGCTGATGAACTCCTGAGTGGTGGGCACTCCTTGCCCCGTGCTCTCCTGAGGGACACGTGCCACGAAGCATGCCTCCAAGTGGTGCCCAAGCGCCTCCCTCGTGAGGTTGGCAAGGTTTGAGGCCCTCCGGAAAAGAGCCCCCGAGCCCTGCCCGAGGAGGGCGCCTGACGCGCCTTCCTATGCGATGGAGGGAGGCGCCCCTGGGATGAACGCTGATCCTGATGAGGCTCCTGCCGCGATGCCGTCCTCCCTAGGTCCTGCGCAGCGCGGCTGCTTCTTCCTGGGGATGGCCTCCGAAAGGCCCTCACTTCTTGATGAGGACATGACTACCTTGGATACGACCAAAAATATTGCATACATGCATATTTGTCAGGTGATTTCTAATGCAAACTATTCAATAGTCTATTTATGTTATCCAGAACAAAAATACTTCACACACTTTTGTGTTTTGTCTAATTGCAGGTGTATGGGACATTTGTACAATCCACATATGAAGATAAGGGAAAAGGAGATATTTAGGTTGTGTTCAAAAAGTCCTCTCACGTCACTTTTGGGCCAAGAGAAGATAGAGTCCAAGTCTCTCACGTTCTGGATTCAGATTCAGACTGCATAGACATACCTGACTCAAAACGCCAACAACTTTTTCATACGGACTCTGAATTGGGTGATTCTTTTTTTCTTGGAAACTATATTTCGTGCTCTTTCCAACCCAATTGGATTCACCTTCAAATTCGTCCAGAGCGTTGAGTTACGGACGAAACAATCTGACGTTGCAGCAGAATCCGAGTCAAACTACAAGCCCAAAGGTGTTGCATCACCTCCACTTGGGCCCATGAGCCTTGTACGGCCTAGGGTTAATTTTAGGCTGCCTTGGGACGTCCTCCCACCTCCTTGGCCGCCACCCCTTGCTCCTATATAAGTAGATCCATCTAGTAGCTTTTTCCTTGGGATTTGTTTAGTTAAAAGTTAGCCATTGCAACTTCGTGTACTTCGTTTGTGTCCAACGACCAGACCAAGACCGCTTCTGGATCCCCACCATTATCAATACTTCATATATATTTGCAATATTCAGATTGCTTTATCATATTATTGCTCGTTCTTTGATTGCTTGCAGGAATAGACCTTCGTGGTCAGGCTGACCGTGCTTCCAGCATCGTCAGTAACCTCAGGAGATTGGTTTAGCGGTTGCTAAGGCGCAACGTCGTGCACGTTTGTAGTCGGATCGTCAAAGTCATCTCCACCAAATCGATAGTTATCATCTCATCGAAAGATCGGGACCCTCGCCTTTATCAAGTGGTATCAGTTTTCAGGTTGCTCGGTGAGAATTTCCAGTTTTCCTAGATTAAATTTATTTTCTTACCTATTGTCCAAGAAAAATCCACAAAAAAGAGTTAGATCTATTCATCCTTTGTCCAAGCCAGTCTGAGCCTTTGCAATTTTCTTTTCATTGCTTGCATAGTTGAATTATCGGTTGCATTGTCGTGTCGAGTCGCTGGTCTTAGTGTCTAGGTCGTTTAGAGTTTCGAGTTCTGTTCACATTAATCACGTCGCCGCTGCATCGTTATCCCTTCCGCTGTCCACCACCCATCCATCAATTTCCTCCACGTGCTACCCACCGTTCATTGTCATAATCATAGTTGAGATCGTTCCCATCTTCGCTTGATCCAATCTACATCTTATCTAGTTTGTTTTGAAAAGAGGGAGAGAGAAAAAAAGATAGAGAAAAAAAACGAGAAAAAAAAGTAAAAAAAAGTCAGAGAAAAAAAAAGAAACGAAAATAAAAAAAGTGTGAGAAAAAAAAAGAGACGAGAAAAAAAAACAAAATTCGGATCTATCTAGACTCAATCTCGTAGTTGAATTCGGATTGGAATCTGTTTTGTGCACTGTTCAGTAAAACAGGCATAACTTCCTCATATGAAGTCAGTTTTGGCTCCGCGAGTACTCAAATGAAAGCTAGCGACGAGCCGCATCTAAATAGTTGCAGAAGCTAGTTCAGTATTTGGCACCTCAACATCAGCTTCTAAATAGGTCTACTGCTATTGTGATCTTCACTTATATCTTGCTGTCCAGAGCTACTTCATATCCTTTATTGATGCTAGTTGTGCTACGACGTGACCTCATTAGTGTTCTAGGCTCACGTCTCTAGTTTGATCTAGCCTAGGACCAGCACAGTACCGTCGTTGAGCGTTTATTCAACATTGCATCTCTGAATTGATTATTGCTAATCTTTTGCTACCATATATAGCCAACCCAGCTCCACATATTTCTACACCGTGTATATGTACGTTCCCCTGGCAATCGTTTTACACAATCTTCGGAGTTATTTAACACTGCTGGTTGCCTGTCACCACCTGCCACATGGTAAGAACTTGTAAGATATTGATATTTACTTTACTGTGAGCACTTTACAACCACATCCTAGTAGTTCATAGGAACATTATTCTCGAATTTTGGTTCTTGTTTCTACTAATCATGACAGGTTCCAGAGATAGAAGTTCTTGGATGACGGACACATCTTCACCATCACGAGAGTTGGGACAACACACACAAGCATATGGTCAGGTTATCTCTTTACCATCATTTGAGGGTAGATTTAATCCTGCTATTTATCTAGCTTGGGAGCTTGAAGTAGAACAAGTTTTTAGTCACCATGATATTTCTGAACTTGAGAGAGTACGAGCTACCATTAGAGCATTTACTGGTTTTGCTTCTGTTTGGTGGAGTGTACATTGTAAGAAAAACATTGATAACCAACCCACAACTTGGAAAGTTTTGAAAGCTGTAATGAGATAACAATTTTTTCCTCCTTACTATCGTCATGAATTGCGTCGCAAATTGGAGCAATTAAAACAAGGCAGTAACACTGTTCATGCTTACTACCAAGAGTTCAAATCTTATATGCATCATTGTGACATAGAAGAATCTGAGGATGATACAATGAATAGATTTTTTGGTGGTTTGAACCATGATATTCAGGCAAGATTTCAGTATATTCCTCGTTGCATTACTGGTATGTATGTCCGTGCTTGTACCTTTGAGAGGCAAATACAGGAGGATGCATTGGGTGACTACAACAACTACTATTCCAGTTCATGCTCACCACCGCCGGTTGGTTACTCCACTATTGCACCTACTAGAGCAGCCCCACCTTGGATTGTGAGCGCGATATCATCTCAACAGTATGGTACATTGTCAACGTCCGTACCTACATCAGCTACATCTCTGCGAGGTAACAGTAAAGGTCTTGATGATATAACTTCACATGAGAATGAAGCATGCCTAGTTAACTTGAATGTATCATGTGTTGAGTTACCTATTGATTTGAGCACACCACCTATTTTAGAGACTCTTTTTACTGTCATGAATGCGTCATGTGATCAAACAACTGAAATATCAACAATTTTGAGTGCACCCACTGAATTAACTGTTGATGCAAAAGAACCAATGTTTAATCATTTTGATATGACCTCTAATCTTGATGATGATTCTGTGTCCAATGACTTATTGCATGTTTGCTTATTTAAGCATGTTGTAGCATGTAAATTTGATGCAAGTAAGGTTTATTCATCGAAGTTAGGATGGTTTAATGATGAACATTGCCAATCTTTTGAAGTGAATAAGAGCTTCACTTATATGTGCAAACTGAGTTGCAATATTTTCATGCCTTCTACTTCTTGTGATAATTTTTTGGCTTTAGATTTTATGAACACTGAAAGTTACTCATGTATACATGTGACATATGTGCAAAAATAAAGGGAAGTTAAAATGGATGACATATATACATATACAACATGTACACCTTGTCTCTTTTGTTAGCCACATTTCAGATTAAGCAATGCCGAGGACGGCTTTGTTTTCAAAAAGGGGAGGATGATGAGGACATGCCTACCTTGGATACGACCAAAAATATTGCATACATGCATATTTGTCAGGTGATTTCTAATGCAAACTATTCAATAATCTATTTATGTTATCCAGAACAAAAATACTTCACACACTTTTGTGTTTTGTCTAATTGCAGGTGTATGGGACATTTGTACAATCCACATATGAAGATAAGGGAAAAGGAGATGTTTAGGTTGTGTTCAAAAAGTCCTCTCACGTCACTTTTGGGCCAAGAGAAGATAGAGTCCAAGTCTCTCACGTTCTGGATTCAGATTCAGACTGCACAGACATACCTGACTCAAAACGCCAACAACTTTTTCATACGGACTCCGAATTGGGCGATTCTTTTTTTTGTTGGAAACTAGATTTCGTGCTCTTTCCATCCTAATTGGATTCACCTTCAAATTCATCCGGAGCGTTGAGTTACGGACGAAACAATCTGACGTTGCAGCAGAATCCGAGTCAAACTACAAGCCCAAAGGTGTTGCATCACCTCCACTTGGGCCCATGAGCCTTGTATGACCTAGGGTTAGTTTTAGGCTGCCTTGGGACATCCTCCCACCTCCTTGGCCGCCACCCCTTGCTCCTATATAAGTAGATCCATCTAGTAGCTTTTTCCTTGGGATTTGTTTAGTTAAAAGTTTGCCATTGTAACTTCGTGTACTTCGTTTGTGTCCAACGACCAGACCAAGACCGCTTCCGGATCCCCACCATTATCAATACTTCATATATATTTACAATATTCAGATTGCTTTATCATATTCTTGCTCGTTCTTCGATTGCTTGCAGGAATAGACCTTCGTGGTCAGGCCGACCGTGCTTCCAGCATCGTCAGTAACCTCAGGAGATTGGTTTAGCGATTGCTAAGGCGCAACGTCGTGCACGTTTGTAGTCGGATCGTCAAAGTCGTCTCCGCCAAATCGATAGTTATCATCTCATCGAAAGATCGGGACCCTCGCCTTTATCACTTCTGCTGTGGGGGTCGTCGATTGCTGCAGCTTGGAAGGCACGCTCGAGGCAGCACACCGCGTCTCTCTCTTCACATGGGACCGTGATGATTCCTCTGCTTCTTGGCATTTTGAGGACGTTGTAGCCGTCATGGGTGACTGCCATGAACTTGGCCAGGGCCGGATACCCGAGGATGGCGTTGTACGACAGACGGATGTGCACGACATCGAAGTCGATGAGCTCGGTGTGGTAGTTCTTGCGCTCCCCGAAGGTGACAGGCAGGCGGACCTACCCTATCGGTGTGGTGGAACCGTCGGTCACTCCTGAGAAAGGTTTGGTAGGCTGGAGCTACTCATATGGCACTTGGAGGTTGTCGAATGTGTCGACGGACAGGACGTTGAGGCCTGCACCACCGTCGATGAGGGTCTTGGTAACCTGCACATTGTTGATGACTGGGGCACACAACATCAGAAGGGCGCCGGCGGTGGCCGCGCACTTGAGCTGATCTGCCGAGTTGAAAGTGATGGCGCATTGGGACCACTTGAGCAGGCGTGTGGCCTCAAGCTTGGGGAGCACCGCGTTCACCTCGCGAGCGAACTATTTGAAGATGCGCTGAGAGGCTGGGGCCTGGGCGCCGCCCAAGATGCAGGCAATTGCACAAGGCTCCTAGAAGCCCCCAGCCCCCTCGTCCTAATGGTGATCATCGTTCCTTCTTGGTGGCGGCAATGGGGGAAGACCGGCCTTGCTTTGGGGGCAATCCTCACGAGGCTGGTCCCTCCAGGCCCCCTCGCGAGGATGGTCCTGCCAGCGATCCTCACGAGGCCTGTCGCGCCATTCCTGGTGCGGGCCACGGTCGTCCCAGCGTCCGCCTCCACGTCCTCCTCCGTGGACGTATCCCCGGTCGCCGCGCTCGGGGCGTCGACAAAAGCGTCCTTCTCGTATGGCTCTGAGCTCTTGACAGTCGCTGGTGCTGTGGGTGTTCTGGTTGTGGAAGGCGCAGAATGGTCGGCTGTTCTTGGATGACTCGGGCTGATCTCTGCCCCACTTGGTGTCAGGCTCCGCTGCTAGCACTGTTGCTCCCTTGCGCTTCATGTCCTTGGCCTTGGCTTCCTTCTCCTCTGTACCTGCAGCTGGCAGCTCGAGGAAAGAGAGGCGCCCCTCCTCAGCTCTTGCGCACCTGGCCGCCAAGTTGAACAGATCCGTGACCTTGGGGATCTTGAGGCGGGTGTTGTTGAAGCGTTGGATGTACTTCTGGTTGTTGGTTGATGCGGCGCAAGTCACCCACGGTCGGCGGGCGGTCGCGAGTGCCCTGGAAGTTGGCGACGAAGCGGTCACGCATCTCGTCCCAGGAGGAAATCTAGCCATGTTGCAGGTTCAGGAGCCAGAAGCGGGCCCCATCCTTGAGAGCCATGGGAAACCAGTTCACCATGACTTTCTCATCGCCGTTGGCCGCTTTGATGCTCAGCTCATAGAGCTGCAGGAACTCTGCGGGGTCGGCTGTGCCATCGTAGCGAGGAGGCAGATCCAGCTTGAACTTGCCTGGCTAGGCGACGCTGCGCAACTCGGGGGTGAAGGCGCGGCAGCACGCCGTGGTTGCTGGGGCCCGCTTCGGAGGTGGAACTTGGTCTTGACGAGGTCCGCGCGGCACCGCCATGGGCGGTGCGCGGTCTTAACAAGGTGGCGCGGGTAGCACGGGTGCAGCTTTTCGCGGCCGAGGGATTTCTTGGCAGCTTCTCTCTTCGCGCGCGGGCGCCGGGCGTGGCGGATCACGCCACGGGGCCGCGCGCCTTGGTGCCAAGGCACCGTCTTGGGGCAAAGGTGGTTGACGCGCGCCATGGGCCTTGCCACCATGGCTTGCTGAGGGTGAGGTAGAGAGAGGGACGGCACCGGAGAGCCCCCTGCGGCGCGGATGAGCTCGGCGTCGTGGTCGAGCCACTCCTCGTAGAGGTCGTCGACTGGGTGGTAGCGCAGGAGTTCATTTGCGGCGAGGAGTGCGGCCCGTGCCTCCATGGGAGCGCGGCGTGTGTGAGACGAAGAACCGACCGGGGTCAGCGATGGAGTGGCGGTCCGGCCGTCCTGCCATACCGAAGGATGCAGCGAGGACACCTTCTGCTCGTTCCCCGCCGGGCTGGTGGCAGCGTTGGCGGCGGGAGACGCAGAATGACGAGGTGGCCCGCCGACGGGAGCCATCTGAGCAACGCGGGCTGAGGGAGTCCTAGATTAGGGGGTATCCAGACAGCCGGATTATATCCTTTGGCCGGACTGTTGGACTATGAAGATACAAGATTGAAGACTTCGTCCCGTGTCCGGATGGGACTCTACTTGGCGTGGAAGGCAATCTAGGCAATATAGATATGTATATCTCCTCTTTTGTAACCGACCTTGTGTAACCCTAGCCTCCTCCGGTGTCTATATAAACCGGAGGGTTTTAGTTCGTAGGACAACATACAATCATACTATGGGCTAGCTTCTAGGGTTTAGCCTCTTTGATCTCGTGGTAGATCAACTCTTGTACTACTCATATTATTAAGAATAATCAAGCAGGACGTAGGGTTTTACCTCCATCAAGAGGGCTCCAACCTGGGTAAAACATCGTGTCCCCTGCCTCCTGTTACCATCAGCCTTAGACGCACAGTTCGGGACGCCCTACCCGAGATCCGCCGGTTTTGACACCAACATTGGTGCTTTCATTGAGAGTTCCTCTGTGTCGTCATCACTAGGCTTGATGGCTCCTTCGATCATCATAGCGATGCAGTCCAGGGTGAGACTTTTCTCACCGGACAGATCTTTGTATTCGGCAGCTTCGCACTGCGGGCCAACTCGCTTGGCCATCTGGAGCAGATCGAGAGCTACGCCCCTGGCCACAAGGTCAGGTTTGGAAGCTTAAACTACACGGCCGACATCTGCGGAGACTTGATCTTCGACGGATTCGAGCCCCTACCGAGTGCGTCGCACGGTCATGATGAGCATCATTTAGCTCTACCATCGGACAGTGTGCGGGAGATCGCACCGGCAACCGCTCCGATCCTTAATTCGGAGCCAATTGCACCATCCATGGACGGGTGGATAGACCCTGCCACGGAGGCCGTATTCTCAGCGGCGATCGAGCCGAATATCAACCTTACCCTTCATGGGAGCCATGACGCCGAACTACCGGATTCTTCCCCGGCCATGGACTCCGAACCGCCTGCCCCCGTGCCTATCGAATCTGGCTGGGCGCCGATCATGGAGTTCACCTCCACGGATATCTTTAAGCACTCGCCCTTTGGCGACATACTAAAATCATTAAGGTCTCTCTCCCTGTCAGGAGAGTTCTGGCCGAACTATGTCCGGCAGGATTGGGATGCGGATGACGAAGAAATTCGCCGCCCACCCACCACCCACTTAGTAGCCACTGTCGACGATTTGACTGACATGCTCGACTTCGACTCTGAAGACATCGATGGTATGGACGATGATGCGGGAGACGAAGAGGAACCACTGCCCACAGGGCACTGGACAGCCACCTCATCATATGATATATACATGGTGGACACACCCAAAGAAGGCAATGGCGATGAGACAACGGAGGATGACCCCTCCAAGAAGCAACCCAAGCGCCGACGTCAGCGGCGCCGCTCTAAGTCTCGCCAAAGCAAAAGCGGTGACACCGGCATAGGAGATAATAGCACTCCGGACAGTGCCGAAGACGACAACAATCCCCTCCATCAAGATTTAGAGCGGGAGGATGGAGAAGCCAGCCCTCCCGAGAGAGCGGCAGATGGAGAGGCGGAGGATGATAATTACATGCCTCTCTCCGAAGACGAGGCAAGCCTCGACGATGACGAATTTGTCGTGCCTGAGGATCCTGTCGAGCAAGAGCGCTTCAAGCGCCGGCTTACAGCCATGGCAAATAGCATTAAGAAAAAGCACCAGCAGCTTCAAGCTGATCAAGATTTGCAAGCTGACAGATGGACTGAAGTCCTTGCGGCCGCGGAATATGAACTCGAGCGCCCCTCCAAGAGTTACCCAAAGCACAGGTTGCTGAAGAAAGCATTAAAACCTACATCTCCAGCATATGACGCGGCTTATCGGCCACCTCGTGGCCGCGACAGAGAGGCATTTCAACCAAAAACTCAGCCCGCACCCCGACGCCACTCAAATAAAAATGACAAGGCACGGGGAAACATGCTAGACCTGCGAGACGTATTGGAGGACAAAGCAAAACACACAAGATCGATCTACGGATCACGAGGGCGCGCCACTACGCGAGACGATAACCGTCATGCCGGATGCAGTAAAAGTAAATCCGTCCGGGCCGAACACAGCGGACAAGACTCATTTGAGCTGTGTCATGACATAGCCCGGTACAGAGGCGCCACACCCCCTATGCTTCATAGACGAAGTAATGGATCATCAAATGACAGAGGGTTTCAAACCCGTAAATATAGAACCATACGACGGCACAACAGATCCTACGGTATGGATCGAGGACTTCCTCCTGCACATCCACATGGCCCGTGGTGATGATCTACACGCCATCAAATACCTCCCACTTAAACTCAAAAGACCAGCTCGGCATTGGCTCAACAGCTTGCCAGCAGAATCCATTGGCTATTGGGAAGATCTGGAAGCCATATTCCTCGACAACTTCCAGGGCACTTATGTGCGACCACCAGATGCCGATGACTTGAGCCACATAATTCAGCAGCCAGAGGATCGGCCAGGCAATTCTGGACACGGTTCCTAACAAAGAAAAATTAAATCGTCGATTGTCCGGATGCAGAGGCCCTGGCAGCTTTTAAGCACAATATCCGCGATGAGTGGCTCGCCCGGCACCTTGGCCAGGAAAAGCCGAAATCTATGGCAGCCCTCACGACACTCATGACCCGCTTTTGCACGGGAGAAGACAGTTGGCTGGCTCGCAGCAATAAAATATCAAAGAACCATGGTACTTCGGATACCAAGGATGGAAATGGTAGGTCACGTCGCAACAAACACAAGCACCGCATCAACAACGACAATACCGAGGATACAGCAGTCAATGCAGGATTCAAAGGCTCTAAACCCGGTCAGCGGAAAAAGCCATTCAAAAGAAGCACTCTGGGCCCGTCCAGTTTTGATAGAGGTGAGGGTCCCGATCTTTCGATGAGATGATAACTATCGATTTGGTGGAGACGACTTTGACGATTCGACTACAAACATGCACAACGTTGCGCCTTAGCAACCGTTAAACCAATCTCCTGAGGTTACTGACGATGCTGGAAGCACGGTCAGCCTGACCACGAAGGTCTATTCCTGCAAGCAATCGAAGAACAAGCAAGAATATGATAAAGCAATCTGAATATCGCAAATATATATGAAGTACTGATAATGGTGGGGATCCGGAAGCGGTCTTGGTCTGGTCGTTGGACACAAACGAAGAACACGAAGTTGCAATGGCTAACTTTTAACTAAACAAATCCCAAGGAAAAAACTACTAGATGGATCTACTTATATAGGAGCAAGGGGTGGCGGCCAAGGAGGTGGGAGGACGTCCCAAGGCAGCCTAAAACTAACCCTAAGTCGTACAAGGCTCATGGGCCCAAGTGGAGGTGATGCAACACCTTTGGGCTTGTAGTTTGACTCGGATTCTGCTGCAACGTCAGATTGTTTTGTCCGTAACTCAACGCTCCGGACGAATTTGAAGGTGAATCCAATTGGGTTGGAAAGAGCACGAAATCTAGTTTCCAACAAAAAAAGAATCACCCAATTCGGAGTCCGTATGAAAAAGTAGTTGGCGTTTTGAGTCAGGTATGTCTGTGCAGTCCGAATCTGAATCCAGAACGTGAGAGACTTGGACTCTATCTTCTCTTGGCCCAAAAGTAACGTGAGAGGACTTTTTGAACACAACCTAAACTTCTCCTTTTCCCTTGTCTTCATATGTGGATTGTACAAATGTCCCATACACCTGCAATTAGACAAAACACAAAAGTGTGTGAAGTATTTTTGTTCTGGATAACATAAATAGATTATTGAATAGTTTGCATTAGAAATCACCTGACAAATATGCATGTATGCAATATTTTTGGTCGTATCCAAGGTAGGCATGTCCTCATCATCCTCCCCTTTTTGAAAACAAAGCCGTCCTCGGCATTGCTTAATCTGAAATGTGGCTAACAAAAGAGACAAGGTGTACATGTTGTATATGTATATGTCATCCATTTTAACTTCCCTTGATTTTTGCACATATGTCACATGTATACATGAGTAACTTTCATTGTTCATAAAATCTAAAGCCAAAAAATTATCACAAGAAGTAGAAGGTATGAAAATATCGGAACTCAGTTTGCACATATAAGTGAAGCTCTTATTCTCTTTAAAAGATTGGCAATGTTCATCATTAAACCATCCTAACTTCGATGAATAAACCTTACTTGCATCAAATTTACATGCTACAACATGCTTAAATAAGCAAACATGCAATAAGTCATTGGACACAGAATCATCATCAAGATTAGAGGTCATATCAAAATGATTAAACATTGGTTCTTTTGCATCAACAGTTAATTCAATGGGTGCACTCAAAATTGTTGATATTTCAGTTGTTTGATCACATGACGCATTCACGACAGTAAAAAGAGTCTCTAAAATAGGTGGTGTGCTCAAATCAACAGGTAACTCAACACATGATGCATTCAAGTTAACTAGGCATGCTTCATTCTCATGTGAAGTTATATCATCAATA
The DNA here is from genome assembly GCF_002162155.2 of Triticum dicoccoides. NCBI lineage: Eukaryota > Viridiplantae > Streptophyta > Magnoliopsida > Poales > Poaceae > Triticum > Triticum dicoccoides. Next base: position 316,279,267 of record NC_041386.1, on the reverse strand, counting down.
CCTTTACTGTTACCTCGCAGAGATGTAGCTGATGTAGGTACGGACGTTGACAATGTACCATACTCTTGAGATGATATTGCGCTCACAATCTGAGGTGGGGCTGCTCTAGTAGGTGCAATAGTGGAGTAACCAACCGGCGATGGTGAGCATGAACTGGAGTAGTAGTTGTTGTAGTCACCCAATGCATCCTCCTGTATCTGTCTCTCAAAGGTACAAGCACGGACATACATACCAGTAATGCAACGAGAAATATACTGAAATCTTGCCTGAATATCATGGTTCAAACCACCAAAAAATCTATTCACTGTATCATTCTCAGATTCTTCTATGTCACAATGATGCATATAAGATTTGAACTCTTGGTAGTAAGCATGAACAGTGTTACTGCCTTGTTTTAATTGCTCCAATTTGCGACACAATTCACGACGATAGTAAGGAGGAAAAAATTGTTGTCTCATTACAGCTTTCAAAACTTTCCAAGTTGTGGGTTGGTTATCAATGTTTTTCTTACAATGTACACTCCACCAAATAGAAGCAAAACCAGTAAATGCTCTAATGGTAGCTCGTACTCTCTCAAGTTCAGAAAAATCATGGTGACTAAAAACTTGTTCTACTTCAAGCTCCCAAGCTAGATAAATAGCAGGATTAAATCTACCCTCAAATGATGGTAAAGAGATAACCTGACCATATGCTTGTGTGTGTTGTCCCAACTCTCGTGATGGTGAAGATGTGTCTGTCGTCCAAGAACTTCTATCTCTGGAACCTGTCATGATTAGTAGAAACAAGAACCAAAATTCGAGAATAATGTTCCTATGAACTACTAGGATGTGGTTGTAAAGTGCTCACAGTAAAGCAAATATCAATATCTTACAAGTTCTTACCATGCAGCAGGTGGTGAGAGGCAACTAGCGGTGTCAAATAACTCCGAAGATTGTGTAAAGCGATTGCCAGGGGAACATGCGTATACACGGTGTAGAAATATGTGGAGCTGGGTTGGCTATATATGGTAGCAAAAGATTAGCAATAATCAATTCAGAAATGCAATGTTGAATAAACGCTCAACGACGGTACTATGCTGGTCCTAGGCTAGACCGAACTAGAGACGCGGGCCTAGAACACTAATGAGGTCACGTCGTAGCACAACTAGCATCAATGAAGGATACTAAGTAGCTCTGGACAACAAGATATAAGTGAAAATCACAATGGCAGTAAAGATAATGATGTGAAACAACAGCCAAGCAGGATATATCAACAACTTTGTCTCCAACTTTCCTCTGAAAAAGTTTGTGCCGATTTTTTTTTAAGAATGGTATTGACTCAAGCTTTCAAACACAAAAGGAATCACTCAATTCCGAGTTGATATGAGGAGTCAAAACATTCGAAAACTGTCCTGAAAAAATGGAATAACCTGTGTTCATGAACTTCGGAGGGCAAAAAGACCTATTTAGAAGCCGATTTTGAGGTGCCAAATATTGAACTAGCTTCTTCAACTATTTAGATGCGGCTCGTCGCTAGCTTTCGTTTGAGTACTCGCGGAGGCAAAACGGACTTCGTATAAGGAACTTATGCCTGTTTTACTGAACAATGCACAAAACAGATTCCAATCCGAATTCAACTACGAGATTGAGTCTAAAAAGATCCGAATTTTGTTTTTTTTCTTCTCTCTTTTTTTTCCTCACACTTTTTTTTCTTTCTCTCTTTTTTTTCTCTGACTATTTTTTCTCTTTTTTTTTCTCTCGTTTTTTTTCTCTTTTTTTTCTCCCTCTTTCCAAAACAAACTAGATAAGATGCAGATTCGATCAAGTGAAGATGTGAACGATCTCAACTATTATTATGACAATGAATGGTGGGTAGCACGTGGTGGAAATTGATGGATGGGTGGTGGACAGCGGAAGAGATAATGATGCAGCGGTGGCGTGACTAATGTGAACAGAACTCAAAACTCTAAACGAACTAGACACTAATACCAGCAACTCGACACGACGATGCAACCGATAATTCAGCTATGCAAGCAATGAAAAGAAAATTGCAAAGGCTCAGACTGGCTTGGACCAAGGATGAATAGATCTAACTCTTTTTTGTGGCTTTTTCTTGGACAATCGATAAGAAAATAAATCTAATCTAGGAAAACTGGAAATTCTCACCGAGCAACCTGAAAACTGATACCACTTGATAGAGGCGAGGGTCCCGATCTTTCGATAAGATGATAACTATCGATTTGGTGGAGACGACTTTGACGATCCGACTACAAACGTGCACGACGTTGCGCCTTAGCAACCGCTAAACCAATCTCCTGAGGTTACAGACGATGCTGGAAGCACGGTCAGCCTGACCACGAAGGTCTATTCCTGCAAGCAATCGAAGAACGAGTAAGAACATGATAAAGCAATCTGAATATCGCAAATATATATGAAGTATTGATAATGGTGGGGATCCGGAAGCGGTCTTGGTCTCGTCGTTGGACACAAACGAAGTACACGAAGTTGCAATGGCTAACTTTTAACTAAACAAATCCCAGGGAAAAAGCTACTAGATGGATCTACTTATATAGGAGCAAGGGGTGGCGGCCAAGGAGGTGGGAGGACGTCCCAAGGCAGCCTAAAACTAACCCTAAGTCGTACAAGGCTCATGGGCCCAAGTGGAGGTGATGCAACACCTTTGGACTTGTAGTTTGACTCGGATTCTGCGGCAACGTTAGATTGTATCGTCCGTAACTCAACGCTCCGGATGAATTTGAAGGTGAATCCAATTGGGTTGGAAAGAGCACGAAATCTAGTTTCCAACAAAAAAAGAATCACCCAATTCGGAGTCCGTATGAATAAGTTGTTGGCGTTTTGAGTCAGGTATGTCTGTGCAGTCCGAATCTGAATCCAGAACGTGAGAGACTTGGACTCTATCTTCTCTTGGCCCAAAAGTGATGTGAGAGGACTTTTTGAACACAAACTAAACTTCTCCTTTTCCCTTGTCTTCATATGTGGATTGTACAAATGTCCCATACACCTGCAATTAGACAAAACACAAAAGTGTGTGAAGTATTTTTGTTCTGGATAACATAAATAGATTATTGAATCGTTTGCATTAGAAATCACCTGAAAAATATGCATGTATGCAATATTTTTGGTCGTATCCAAGGTAGTCATGTCCTCATCAAGTTCGGACCGAATACTCGATCGCTCGTGCTAAATACATGGCACCCCCGATAAGCCAGCCAACCACACCAACAGGGATTGTTGGGTGTTCAAGCAGGCCGGCAAGTTAAATGCCGAAAACAAAGATAAGGGGTCACATAGCGATGACGAGGAGGAGCCCCGGAAGCCGAACACCGGAGGACAGAAGAGGTCCCCCCCACAAGTGCGGATGGTGAATATGATATACGCAACCCACATCCCCAAGAGGGAGCGGAAGCATGCGCTAAGGGACATATATGTGTTGGAGCCAGTCGCCCCAAAGTTCAACCCATGGTCCTCCTGTCCGATCACCTTCGATCGCAGGGACCACCCCACTAGTATCCGTCACGACGGATTCGCCGCACTGATCCTAGACCCAATCTTTGACGGATTTTACCTCACTTGAGTCCTTATGGATGGTGCCAGCAGCCTGAACCTGCTTTATCAGGACATAGTGCGCAAAATGGGTATAGACCCCTCAAGGATCAAACCCACAAAAACGACCTTCAAAGGCGTCATACCAGGTGCAGAGGCCCATTGCACAGGCTCAGTCATACTGGAAGTGGTCTTCGGATCCCCGGATAACTTCCGAAGCGAGGAGTTAATCTTTGATGTAGTCCCATTCCGCAGTGGCTATCATGCACTGCTCGGGCGAACCGCATCTGCGAGATTCAATGCAGTACCGCATTATGCATACCTCAAGCTCAAGATGCCAGGACCTCGGGGGGCCATCACAGTTAATGGAAACACAGAGCGCTCTCTCCGCATGGAGGAGCACACTGCGGCCCTCGCAGCAGAAGTGCAAAGCAGCCTCTTAAGGCAATCCACCAGTTCGGCGATTAAGGACCCGGACACCTTCAAGCGCGCCCGGAGTAATCGGTAACAAGACCGCCTGGCACGTTCCGAGCTCGCATAGCAATGCGGCCCCCGCCCCAGTCCCAGCCAAACGGCGAAATCCGTGCCACGCATACACAATTACGCATTGAAAATACCATGAGCACAGGTGGGGAGGGGCCACGACTATGGCACGCCCTAAGACGCGGCTCAACCGCACTAGGGGCTTCCCGCTTTGTTATTTTTCTCTCTTTCAGGACTTTAATCTCTGGAAACCCTGTCTGGCAGTATGATTGCCGGACACACGATACAACAACCAAGGAGGCAGAAAGCTACGTCATATCAAGGAATTCCCATGTGGCCTCTGATAACGAGTGAAATACCTGCTTTAAATACCATTCCTTAGCTTGCCCTTGGAGGGGACATGTCAAATAGTCCTACTTTTTAGCTTATCGCACTACTTGTATCATTCTGCTTCGACGCACCTTTTTGAATAAACAATGCATAGCACTAGACTATTATGTATGTTCAGTCATGACATTCAGCACCCGTGCACTCTGGTACGGCCAATACGCCAGGGGCTTAAGCATACCCCATAATACGGCGTGAGAAATCCGAACACTTTCGACAGTGTAGCACCCCGAACTTATAGCATTATATGCATCAGCTCCGAATCATGTCTTGGGTCAATAGTTGGGTTTGCCCGGCTCCCATATTTTGGTACCTTACGTTCCGCTATATCGGCTAAGGTAGCACTGGGAGAACTACTGTGATTGTGGCCCGGTTTAGATGGGCTAAGCACCTTAGTAGAGAAAGCTAAAACTGACTGTCATGATAAGGCGAGAGTTGGTCGCTGTTCGAGAGGTCTCGAGTCCCTAAAGACTTATGACGCTTAGAGCGAGGAGTCGGCTTTGTCCGGCTTAAGGTGTGCATAGCGCCCCGAATTCGGCCTTCCGAATACTAGGGGCTTCGCCAAAATTTAAAATTGTAGAATTCTATGGCTAAGTGAGAGTGATAAAGCATTATAGTCCGGTTGCCTTGTTCGTTGTGCTGAGCACCTCCCTCGAAGGACTCAACAATGGGAAAAAGAGTGCTCAGGTTTATCCCGAACACCCCAGCACTCATGGCATGGGGGCAGAAGCCGACGACTGGCCATCTCTTAGATTTGATAAACAGCCGCACAGAAGGTAATATTTTAAATTCAAATAAGCGTTGCATAGAGCATATGAACAAGTTTTCATAATACACGATCACCCGAGCAAAATTATTCAAAAATTACATTCTTCGCACACTCGTCCGCCACAAGACGGGCACCCTTCAAGACACCCTCATAATACATCTCAGGGTGGCGATGCTCCTTGCCCTGCGGCGGCCCCTCCTTCACGAGCTTCTCAGCGTCCATCTTGGCCCAGTGCACCTTCGCATGGGCAAAGGCCTGACGTGTACCTTCAATGCAGACGGACCGCTTTATGGCCTCCAGCCGTGGGCAGGCATCCACAAGCCACCTCACCAGGCCAAAGTAGCTGTTGGGAAGGGAGTCGCCAAGCCACATCCGGACTATAAGGCCCCTCATGGCCTGTTCGGCCGCCTTGTGCAGCTCGACCAGTTGCTTCAGCTGGTCGCTCATAGGCATCAGGTGTTCGGTCCCAGTATACTGAGACCACAACAGCTTCTCCGTCGAGCTTCCCTCCTCGGCCTGGTAAAATTTCGCGGCATCCGACATGCTGCGGGGCAAATCTGCGAATGCTCCTGGAGAGCTCCGGACTCGGGTAAGTAACAAGTAATTTACTTTCAAATGCTTGCTTTGCATATTTAATGCCTTACCCGCTGCTATCCTCCTCATCGCCTCAATCTCCTGGAGGGCCTTTTGGGCTTCGGCCTTAGCATTCTTTGTGCTCTCGAGGGCCGCGACAAGCTCGGAACCTCGCATCTTCGAGTCAAGCTCCAAAGCCTCGTGCTTCTCCTCGAGAGCCTGGAGCTCTTGATGCACCTCGCCCACCCGTGCCTCTTGCTTTTCCTGCTCGGTGCCCTCCTTGGCCGCTTTGTCTTCGGCCTCGGACAACGCTTGCTTCAGGGTCGCCACTCCGGTCGTGGCCCCTGGCACATTCATGATGATCCTGTTATTTCGCAACCACATTTTCTTTTTTATATAGATAAGGTATTACTTACCTTTGTTCTCCTCGAGCCGCCTCTTGGCAAGAACGAGCTCTTTCTCGGACCCCTCGAGGTCCTGCTTCAGTGCGGCGACCTCCACAGTCAGTGCGGCATAGGTCAGCAGCGAAGCCTGCATACGCATACAGACATACTTATATTAGACTCCTGCAGATATTATTTGATCCTCTATTTGGCTTTTCTTTGTGAACACCAAGCAGAGCATCGGGGGCTACTGTCTATGCGGTAATATTTTTCCTATAATTTAAATACTTACCTCAAAGCCTATTAGAAGGCTGGCACAGGCTTCAGTCAGTCCACTCTTGGCGGACTGAACCCTCTTGATCACCGCACTCATAATAGTGCGGTGCTCTTCATCGATGGAAGCGCCGTGAAACGCTCCCAGCAGGTTGGCCGGTGCCTCGGGATGGACAGAGGTCACCGGCACGGGCGGCTTGCCCCTTTTGGAAGGGGGCCGCCTGCCCGAGTCCGGTACCACTGGAGGTTCCGGCATGGTGTTCGGCTGAGAGCCGAACTTGGAGCCCTCGGAAGCCTTGCTCCCTTTGCTCCTGGAGTCCGGAAGGTCGCCTTGAGGCGCCTCCGGGACTATCTCCCTCCCGGCTCGGTGCCCCTTGATACAATACCTCGGCATTGTCCGTAGGGCAAGGGGAGGAGGCGGTTGGAAGTGTGTCACTATTCATGTCCGACGAGTCCAAGGAACCGTCCGACGATGATGCATCGATACGGGCTTGGAGTGGACTGCATAATCATATTCGACGTTAGGAGAAGCAGTGCGACAAAGGTATGCTATGAGTTACTCTAGTATCTGAATACTTACGACTTCGCCAGGGGCTTGGCCCTAAGCAACCACTCGTCTTCATCGTCGACGGCGGTGATGGAGTAGTCCGGAAGGAGAGTCCTTCCCTTCTTGGACCCTTCGGCCTCCCCGGTTGGGGCGGCCTTCCTTTTCTTGTCTCTCCCGGCTGGAGGGGGAGAATCTTCATCTTACTTCTCCTCGTTTTCATGGGAGGAGTGTGTCTCAGTGTTATCGGACGATGAGTCTGATACCACCTGGTGCCGGGAACTCTTTCGGGTTCCCTTGGCCTTCTTCTTGGTCTTCTCCGGCACCTCATAAGGAGCCGGAGTCCGCATCTCCGTCAGGACAGCGTCCGCAGTGTCTTCGGGCAGAGGGGCCGGACAATTAATCTGCTCCGATGTCTCCACCCAATCTTGTCAAAGGCATGGGAGCTCAGACCCCGCACATGGTTAAGCTATGGGAAATAAACACCCTACCAGATGTACAGAATTTACCGGATTCGCAGGGCGCTTCGCGCTTAGCCCGCGGTCCTCGGTAAGAGAAGGAGGGACCTCGGCGCCCTTGAACAGCACCCTTCAGACATCCTTATGTGTCGTGTCAAAGAGCTCGCTTAGAGTCTGGTGCTGGGCCGGGTCAAACTCCCATAAATTGAAATCCCGTTGTTGACACGGGAGGATCCGACGGAAGAGCATCACCTGGACTATGTTGACAAGGTTAAGTTTCTTGCTTGTCATGTTCGGAATACATTTCTAGAGTCCGTCCAGCTCCACTGATGAACCCCAGGTGATGAGGACATCAATACAATTGTTACACCCACAGCCCCTGCTGCTATACATACTGGACCAATTACTAGAGCTCGTGCACGCCAACTAAATTACCAGGTACTTTCGCTTCTTGGTAATGATTCTAATGTTCATGAGAATATGATGCTGCCTAAATTGGATACATTTGTTTTGCTTACAAATGAAGGGCCTAGCTTGGACAAGGATGAACATTGGAGCAAGAACAAGCATGGAGATGATGGCATGCGCAAGGGGAACAAGAACGGAGTTACAAGTGATGATTTCAGGACTTTGAAGCCACCATAATGGGTGCATGAAGCCTTGGACGAAATATACAAGATGCCACTTCATAAATTTCGTCCCGAGGCTATTTTAGGTGCTGCGTCACCTTATTATTGGGCCAGGCCCATGTAATTTCGAAATACATAAGTATAGGCTATTTTTAGAGTCCGTATGTGTGGGGAAACAAGAGATAGGGTTGATTACGGACCCCTCCACCAAGGGCCACGAAATTCCCCCCTCTTCCTCCATATATACAGCCCTTAGGGCATCGTTTAGACTTTGGGTTTTGTTTAGATTAAAAGTTCGCCATAGCTGCAACTTCGCGTACTTCGTTTGTGTTCAACGACCAGACAAAGGCGTCACAGAACCCCACCTTGATCAATAAAGCTTTCATCTTATATTCGCAATATCCAGATTGCAATCTCAGTTTCTTGCTTGTTCTTCGTTTGCTCGCAGGAAACAGACCCTCGTGGTCAGGTTGATCGTGCTCCGGCGTGGTCAATAATCTCTCGGAGTTGGTTTAGCGATTGCTAAGGCGCGACGTCCTCGCACGTTCGTAGTCGGATCGTCAAAGTCGACTTCTACCAAAGCGAAATCCATCATCTCATCGAAAGACGGGACACCTCCGCCTCTATCACGTGGTATCAGAGCAAAAAAAAAGAGTCGTGTAGCCACGCTCCGTTTAGGCCCAAAAATTTTCGAAAACGCATTTTTCGAAAAAATTTCTGGCTATCCTATTTTTAGGTGTTTCTGAGTGTTTTGAGACAGGTGCCATTATAGGAAGTTTTTTTTGACCTGTTTCCAGTTTTTGGGTCCGGGCAGTCGAAAAAAAAAAATTTGGTCGAAAAAAAAAATTTCGTGCCCATCCTGTCAGTTTGACCTAGGAAGAGTTTTGAGACACTCGCCATTATAGTGATTTTTCGCAAAAAAAAGCAGCGCAAAAAAAAAGAGCGCAAAAAAAAAATTCAGAGTGTGCTTTTCCCTTGTTTACGTGCCGTGATTTTGTTGGTGTTCTAGGCTTGCGTCTCTAGCACAGTCTAGCCTAGGACCAGCACAGTACCGTAGTTGAGCGTTTCTTCAACTTTGCATCTCTGGATTGATTATTGCTGACCCTTTTTGCTACCATACTATAAGCCTTCCCAGCTCCACATACATCTACGTCGTGTGTTTGACTCTCCCTGGTAATCGCTCTATCCAAGCTTTGAGAGTTTTTGACTACAACGGTTGCCGATCACCGCCTGCTGCTGGGTAAGAACTGGTAAGAATTTGAGATTTGCTTGACGGATTTGTGATACACCACCACCACTTCTTAGTAGTCTGTAGGATCATATTCTTGTGTTTTTCTATTGCTGCTAACCATGCCAGGATCACAAGCCGACGAGATTGACTGGGAGAACTTATCGAACAAGGAGCTTCATGATAAGTTTCAGCAAATGATGACTGAACAGGTACAAGATGTGCTGAACAATTTTGAAGAGGCCATGGAGAAGATCACTGGCCTTGAGAAGACGTTCGAAACAAAGCTCGATAACAAATTTAATGAACTGCTTGCGCGTCTTCCACCACCGGCTGCACCTGTCGCACCTCTGCAACAACAACAACTACGCCCCCTTCCGAATCAGTATGGACGAGCACAGCGTGTTCCTATTGTGCCAGGACAAAATTCTTGATGAGGACATCAATACAATTGTTACACCCACAGCCCCTGCTGCTATACATACTGGACCAATTACTAGAGCTCGTGCACGCCAACTAAATTACCAGGTACTTTCGTTTCTTGGTAATGATTCTAATGTTCATGAGAATATGATGCTGCCTCAATTGGATACATTTGTTTTGCTTACAAATGAAGGGCCTAGCTTGGAGAAGGATGAACATTGGAGCAAGAACAAGCATGGAGATGATGGCATGCGCAAGGGGAACAAGAACGGAGTTACAAGTGATGATTTCAGGACTTTGAAGCCACCATAACGGGTGCATGAAGCCTTGGACGAAATATACAAGATGCCACTTCATAAATTTCGTCCCGAGGCTATTTTAGGTGCTGCGTCACCTTATTATTGGGCCAGGCCCATGTAATTTCGAAATACATAAGTATAGGCTATTTTTAGAGTCCGTATGTGTGGGGAAACAAGAGATAGGGTTGATTTCGGACTCCTCCACCAAGGGCCACGAAATTCCCCCCCTCTTCCTGATAGAGGCGAGGGTGTCCCGATCTTTCGATGAGATGGTAACTATTGATTTGGTGGAGACGACTTTGACGATCCGACTACAAACGTGCACGACGTTGCGCCTTAGCAATCGCTAAACCAATCTCCAGAGGTTATTGACCACGCCGGTGCACGATCAACCTGACCACGAAGGTCTATTCCTGCAAGCAATCGAAGAACGAGCACGAATATGATAAAAGCAATCTGAATATTGCAAATATATATGAAGTATTGATAAAGGTGGGGATCCGAAAGCGGTCTTGGTCTGGTCGTTGGACACAAACGAAGTACACGAAGTTGCATTGGCTAACTTTTAACTAAACAAATCCCAAGGAAAAGCTACTAGATGGATCTACTTATATAGGAGCAAGGGGTGGCGGCCAAGGAGGTGGGAGGACGTCCCAAGGCAGCCTAAAACTAAATCTAGGTCGTACAAGGCCAATGAGCCCAAGTGGTGTTGATGTAACACCTTTGGACTTGTAGTTTGACTCGGATTCTGCTGCAGCATCAGATTGTTTCGTCCACAACTCAACGCTCCGGACGAATTTGAAGGTGATTCCAATTGGGTTGGAAAGTGCACGAAATCTAGTTTCCAACAAAAAAAGAATCACCCAATTCGGAGTCCGTATGAAAAACTTGTGTGCGTTTTGAGTCAGGTATGTCTGTGCAGTCCGAATCTGAATCCAGAACGTGAGAGACTTGGACTCTATCTTCTCTTGGGCCAAAAGTGACGTGAGAGAACTTTTTGGACAGCAAATAAACATCTCTTTCTTCCTTATCTTCATATGTGGATTGTACAAATGTCCCATACACCTGCAATTAGACAAAACACAAAAGTGTGTGAAGTATTTTTGTTCTGGATAACATAAATAGATTATTGAATAGTTTGCACTAGAAATCACCTGACAAATATGCATATATGCAATATTTTTGGTCATATCCAAGGTAGTCATGTCCTCATCACCATGCAAGCGAATAATTTCACGAAAGAACAAATCAGCAACATTAACAGCATCATCACTTTTATGACATGGTATAAAGTGTGCCATTTTCGAGAATCTATCCACGACAACAAATATGCTATCCCTCCCCTTCTTTGTTCGAGGTAAACCTAAAACAAAGTCCATAGATATATCCTCCCAAGGAACAGTAGGTACAGGCAAAGGCATATATAAACCATGAGGATTGAGTCGTGACTTAGCTTTTTGACATGTAGTGCAGCGAGCAATAAAACGCTCAACATCCCGTCTCATCTTTGGCCAAAAGAAATGTGTAGCAAGTACGTCCTCCGTCTTCTTCACGCCAAAGTGTCCCATTAATCCTCCTCCATGCGCCTCCTGCAACAACAAAAGACGAACGGAGCTAGCTGGAATGCATAGCTTGTTAGCACGAAACACAAATCCATCGTTAGCGACAAACTTGTTCCACATTCTTCCTTCTTTACAATTCTGCATTACATCTTTAAAATCAGCATCATGCACATATTGATCTTTGATGGTCTCCAAACCAAATATTTTGAAGTCAAGTTGTGAAAGCATAGTATAGCGACGAGACAATGCATCAGCAATAACATTTTCTTTTCCCTTCTTGTGTTTAATGACATAAGGGAAAGTCTCAATGAATTCAACCCATTTAGCATGTCTACGATTCAGTTTAGCTTGACTTTTAATATGTTTCAAAGATTCATGATCAGAATGTATAACAAACTCTTTGGGCCATAAATAATGTTGCCATGTTTCTAAAGTCCGAACAAGAGCATATAATTCTTTATCATAAGTAGAATAATTCAGACTAGGCCCACTCAATTTTTCAGAAAAGTATGCAACAGGTTTGCCATCTTGTAATAACACACCTCCTAATCCAATTCCACTAACATCACATTCACGCTCAAAAGTCTTATTAAAATCAGGAAGTTGGAGTAAAGGAGCATGTGTCAACTTATCTTTCAATACCGTGAAGGCTTCTTCCTGTGCAGTACCCCAAAGAAAAGGCACATCTTTCTTTGTAAGCTCATTGAGAGGTGCAGCAATGGTGCTGAAATCTCTCACAAAACGCCTATAGAATCCAGCGAGGCCAAGAAAACTCCTCACTTGTGTGACCGTTTTGGGCTGCGGCCAACTCTCAATAGCTTCAATCTTGGCTTTATCAACTTCAATTCCCTGTGGAGTAACAACATAGCCAAGAAAAGATACTCGGTCGGTGCAAAAGGTGCACTTCCCAAGGTTACCAAACTGATAGAGGCGAGGGTGTCCCGATCTTTCGATCAGATGGTAACTATTGATTTGGTGGAGACGACTTTGACGATCCGACTACAAACGTGCACGACGTTGCGCCTTAGCAATCGCTAAACCAATCTCCAGAGGTTATTGACCACGCCGGTGCACGATCAACCTGACCACGAAGGTCTATTCCTGCAAGCAATCGAAGAACGAGCACGAATATGATAAAAGCAATCTGAATATTGCAAATATATATGAAGTATTGATAAAGGTGGGGATCCGAAAGCGGTCTTGGTCTGGTCGTTGGACACAAACGAAGTACACGAAGTTGCGTTGGCTAACTTTTAACTAAACAAATCCCAAGGAAAAGCTACTAGATGGATCTACTTATATAGGAGCAAGGGGTGGCGGCCAAGGAGGTGGGAGGACGTCCCAAGGCAGCCTAAAACTAAATCTAGGTCGTACAAGGCCAATGGGCCCAAGTGGTGTTGATGTAACACCTTTGGACTTGTAGTTTGACTCGGATTCTGCTGCAGCATCAGATTGTTTCGTCCACAACTCAACGCTCCGGACGAATTTGAAGGTGATTCCAATTGGGTTGGAAAGTGCACGAAATCTAGTTTCCAACAAAAAAAGAATCACCCAATTCGGAGTCCGTATGAAAAACTTGTGTGCGTTTTGAGTCAGGTATGTCTGTGCAGTCCGAATCTGAATCCAGAACGTGAGAGACTTGGACTCTATCTTCTCTTGGGCCAAAAGTGACGTGAGAGAACTTTTTGGACAGAAAATAAACATCTCTTTCTTCCTTATCTTCATATGTGGATTGTACAAATGTCCCATACACCTGCAATTAGACAAAACACAAAAGTGTGTGAAGTATTTTTGTTCTGGATACCATAAATAGATTATTGAATAGTTTGCACTAGAAATCACCTGACAAATATGCATATATGCAATATTTTTGGTCATATCCAAGGTAGTCATGTCCTCATCACTTCCTCCATATATACAGCCCTTAGGGCATCGTTTAGACTTTGGGTTTTGTTTAGATTAAAAGTTCGCCATAGCTGCAACTTCGCGTACTTCGTTTGTGTTCAACGACCAGACAAAGGCGTCACAGAACCCCACCTTGATCAATAAAGCTTTCATCTTATATTCGCAATATCCAGATTGCAATCTTAGTTTCTTGCTTGTTCTTCGTTTGCTTGCAGGAAACAGACCCTCGTGGTCAGGTTGATCGTGCTCCGGCGTGGTCAATAACCTCTCGGAGTTGGTTTAGCGATTGCTAAGGCGCGACGTCCTCGCACGTTCGTAGTCGGATCGTCAAAGTCGACTTCCACCAAAGCGAAATCCACCATCTCATCGAAAGACGGGACACCTTTGCCTCTATCAAGTGGTATCAGATTTCCAGGTTGCTCGGTGAGATTTTACAGTTTTTCATAGTTTAGATCGAGTCTGTTCTTCATACCTACAGTCCACGAAAAAGCCACACAAAAAAAAATTAGGGTTAGTTCATCATATCCGAACCAATCTGAGCCTTTGCATAATCTTTTTAGGGTTTTGCTTTGTTGAATTTGCGGTTGCATCGTCGGTCTAGTTGCTGGTCTTAGAGTCTAGTCTTTTAGAGTTTCGAGTTCTAGTCATAAGTTGTCACGCCGCCGCCGCACCATCATCATCGCCCCTGCCATCTACCACCACCGCTCCGAATTCGTATCCATATACCACTGATAGAGGCAAAGGTGTCCCGTCTTTCGATGAGATGGTGGATTTCGCTTTGGTGGAAGTCGACTTTGACGATCCGACTACGAACGTGCGAGGACGTCGCGCCTTAGCAATCGCTAAACCAACTCCGAGAGGTTATTGACCACGCCGGAGCACGATCAACCTGACCACGAGGGTCTGTTTCCTGCGAGCAAACGAAGAACAAGCAAGAAACTGAGATTGCAATCTGGATATTGCGAATATAAGATGAAAGCTTTATTGATCAAGGTGGGGTTCTGTGACGCCTTTGTCTGGTCGTTGAACACAAACGAAGTACGCGAAGTTGCAGCTATGGCGAACTTTTAATCTAAACAAAACCCAAGGAAAAGCTACTAGATGGATCTACTTATATAGGAGCAAGGGGTGGCGGCCAAGGAGGTGGGAGGACGTCCCAAGGCAGCCTAAAACTAAATCTAGGTCGTACAAGGCCAATGGGCCCAAGTGGAGGTCATGTAACACCTTTGGACTTGTAGTTTGACTCGGATTCTGCTGCAGCATCAGATTGTTTCGTCCACAACTCAACGCTCCGGACGAATTTGAAGGTGATTCCAATTGGGTTGGAAAGTGCACGAAATCTAGTTTCCAACAAAAAAAGAATCACCCAATTCGGAGTCCGTATGAAAAACTTGTGTGCGTTTTGAGTCAGGTATGTCTGTGCAGTCCGAATCTGAATCCAGAACGTGAGAGACTTGGACTCTATCTTCTCTTGGGCCAAAAGTGACGTGAGAGAACTTTTTGGACAGCAAATAAACATCTCTTTCTTCCTTATCTTCATATGTGGATTGTACAAATGTCCCATACACCTGCAATTAGACAAAACACAAAAGTGTGTGAAGTATTTTTGTTCTGGATACCATAAATAGATTATTGAATAGTTTGCACTAGAAATCACCTGACAAATATGCATATATGCAATATTTTTGGTCATATTCAAGGTAGTCATGTCCTCATATACTAAGTAGCTCTTGACAGCAAGATATAAGTGAAGATCACAACAGCAGTGAAGATAATGAGGTGAAACAACAGCCAAGCAGGATATATCAACAACTTTGTCTCCAACTTTCCTCTGAAAAAGTTTGTGCCGATTTTTTTGTTTTTTCTCTCTCTTTTTTTTCCTCACACTTTTTTTTTCTTTCTCTCCTTTTTTTTCTCTCACTTTTTTTTCCTTTTTTTCTCTCGTTTTTTTCTCTCTTTTTTTCTCCCTCTTTCCAAAACAAACTAGATAAGATGCAGATTGGATCAAGTGAAGATGTGAACGATCTCAACTATTATTATGACAATGAATGGTGGGTAGCACGTGGTGGAAATTGATGGATGGGTGGTGGACAGCGGAAGAGATAATGATGCAGCGGTGGCGTGACTAATGTGAACAGAACTCGAAACTCTAAACGAACTAGACACTAAGACCAGCAACTGACACGACGATGCAACCGATAATTCAACTATGCAAGCAACGAATAGAAAATTGCAAAGGCTCAGACTGGCTTGGATAAAGGATGAACAGATCTAACTTTTTTTTGTGTCTTTTTCATGAACTATAGGTATGAATGACAGATGCGATCTAAACTATGAAAAACTGTAAAATCTCACCGAGCAACCTGAAAACTGATACCACTTGATAGAGGCGAGGGTGTCCCGATCTTTCGATGAGATGGTAACTATTGATTTGGTGGAGACGACTTTGACGATCCGACTACAAACGTGCACGATGTTGCGCCTTAGCAATCGCTAAACCAATCTCCAGAGGTTATTGACCACGCCGGTGCACGATCAACCTGACCACGAAGGTCTATTCCTGCAAGCAATCGAAGAACGAGCACGAATATGATAAAAGCAATCTGAATATTGCAAATATATATGAAGTATTGATAAAGGTGGGGATCCGAAAGCGGTCTTGGTCTGGTCGTTGGACACAAACGAAGTACACGAAGTTGCATTGGCTAACTTTTAACTAAACAAATCCCAAGGAAAAGCTACTAGATGGATCTACTTATATAGGAGCAAGGGGTGGCGGCCAAGGAGGTGGGAGGACGTCCCAAGGCAGCCTAAAACTAAATCTAGGTCGTACAAGGCCAATGGGCCCAAGTGGTGTTGATGTAACACCTTTGGACTTGTAGTTTGACTCGGATTCTGCTGCAGCATCAGATTGTTTCGTCCACAACTCAACGCTCCGGACGAATTTGAAGGTGATTCCAATTGGGTTGGAAAGTGCACGAAATCTAGTTTCCAACAAAAAAAGAATCACCCAATTCGGAGTCCGTATGAAAAACTTGTGTGCGTTTTGAGTCAGGTATGTCTGTGCAGTCCGAATCTGAATCCAGAACGTGAGAGACTTGGACTCTATCTTCTCTTGGGCCAAAAGTGACGTGAGAGAACTTTTTGGACAG
>NC_041386.1:316260858-316261657 GCF_002162155.2 Triticum dicoccoides | reverse complement strand
AAAAAATGCGTTTTCGAAAAATTTTGGGCCTAAACGGAGCGTGGCTACCCGACTCTTTTTTTTTTCCGAAACCTACTCCGGCAAGGAAACACGAATCGGAATCTAGATGGATCCCGAAAACAAACCTAATAAGCAAAGAACTCGGATTGGTGGTGGATATATGGTGGTGGTATATGGCAGCGGTGGTGGTAGCGGTGGTAGTATATGGATATGGATCGGTGGTGGTATATGGACACGGATTGGTGGTGGTATATGGATACGGATTCGGTGCGGTGGTGGTAGATGGCAGGGGCGATGATGATGGTGCGGCGGCGGCGTGACAACTTATGACCAGAACTCGAAACTCTAAAAGACTAGACTCTAAGACCAGCAACTAGACACGACGATGCAACCGCAAATTCAACAAAGCAAATTTTTTCGACCAATTTTTTTTTTTTTTCGACTGCCCGGACCCAAAAACTGGAAACGGGTCAAAAAAAACTTCCTATAATGGCACCTGTCTCAAAACACTCAGAAACACATAAAAATAGGATAGCCAGAAATTTTTTCGAAAAAATGCGTTTTCGAAAAATTTTGGGCCTAAACGGAGCGTGGCTACCCGACTCTTTTTTTTTTTTTTCCGAAACCTACTCCGGCAAGGAAACACGAATCGGAATCTAGATGGATCTCGAAAACAACCCTAATAAGCAAGGAACTCGGATTGGTGGTGGATATATGGTGGTGGTATATGGCAGCGGTGGTAGTATATGGATATGGATCGGTGGTGGTATATGGACACGGATTGGTGGTGGTATATGGA
>NC_041386.1:316214196-316259536 GCF_002162155.2 Triticum dicoccoides | reverse complement strand
TTATGTATTTCGAAATTACATGGGCCTGGCCCAATAATAAGGTGACGCAGCACCTAAAATAGCCTCGGGACGAAATTTATGAAGTGGCATCTTGTATATTTCGTCCAAGGCTTCATGCACACATTATGGTGGCTTCAAAGTCCTGAAATCATCACTTGTAACTCCGTTCTTGTTCCCCTTGCGCATGCCATCATCTCCATGCTTGTTCTTGCTCCAATGTTCATCCTTCTCCAAGCTAGGCCCTTCATTTGTAAGCAAAACAAATGTATCCAATTTAGGCAGCATCATATTCTCATGAACATTAGAATCATTACCAAGAAACGAAAGTACCTGATAATTTAGTTGGCGTGCACGAGCTCTAGTAATTGGTCCAGTATGTATAGCAGCAGGGGCTGTGGGTGTAACAATTGTATTGATGTCCTCATCATATGTACTTCGAAATTACATGGGCCTGGCCCAATAATAAGGTGACGCAGCACCTAAAATAGCCTCGGGACGAAATTTATGAAGTGGCATCTTGTATATTTCGTCCAAGGCTTCATGCACCCATTATGGTGGCTTCAAAGTCCTGAAATCATCACTTGTAACTCCGTTCTTGTTTCCCTTGCGCATGCCATCATCTCCATGCTTGTTCTTGCTCCAATGTTCATCCTTCTCCAAGCTAGGCCCTTCATTTGTAAGCAAAACAAATGTATCCAATTTAGGCAGCATCATATTCTCATGAACATTAGAATCATTACCAAGAAACGAAAGTACCTGGTAATTTAGTTGGCGTGCACGAGCTCTAGTAATTGGTCCAGTATGTATAGCAGCAGGGGATGTGGGTGTAACAATTGTATTGATGTCCTCATCACGAGCACCAGCCGCTTTGGTCCTTAGTCCAATTGTGGATGAATTCCGGCTTACTAAAGTGCTCATGGATGGTGGCAGCGGATTAAACCTCATCTACGAGGAAACTCTTTGCAAAATGGAGATAGACAAAAGCCACATTGAGCAAAGCAGCACGACCTTCAGAGGAACCATCCCTAGTCGGGAGGCATGATGTGCGGGAAAAATCACACTAGATGTGGTATTCGGCACACTGGAGAATTATAGGTCCGAAGAAATCACATTCCAAGTGGCCCCGTTCAGTAACGGATAGCATGCCCTTTTAGGGCGGGAGGCATTCACGATCTTCCAAGCTATACCCCGTTACGGGTACATGAAGCTCAAAATGCCCGGACCCAATGGAATCATCACTATGGTTAGTGATCCGGACATAGCACTCCGTGCAGAAAATAAAACCGCCGCACTAGCCCTCGAGGCGTTATCCGAAGCCCTTGCGGCCGAAGAACTAACTGCGCTGCGCTCCACGGTGGACAGGGATGACGTGATACTCGACAAAAGACCCAAGTCCACCTCTTTTAAACAAGTGGACGAAATAGTCAAATTCCAGGTCCACCCAACGGACCCTACAAAACGAACATCCATCGGGGCACAGCTGAAGCCCACAACAAACGCCGCACTGCGGGAGTTCTTGCACAAGAATTGGGACATCTTCGCCTGGCATCCTTCAGACATGCCAGGAATCCCACGCAGGCTGGCCGAGCATAGCCTTAACATTCTAAAGGGGTTCAAGTCGGTCAAACAGACTCTTCGGCGTTTCTCTGAGCCTAAGCGACAAGCCATGGAAGAAGAGCTAGCCAAGTTACTCGAGGCCGGATTCATTAGAGAAATAAAACATCTGGACTGGCTAGCAAACCTGGTGATGGTACCAACGAAGGACAAATCCTGGCGCCTATGTGTCGATTTCAAGGACCTTAACAAGGCTTGCCCCAAGGACCCCTTCTACCTCCCCCACATCGATCAAATTATCGACGCTACCGCAGGACACGACTCATTGTGCTTCCTTGTCGTATACTCCGGATACTACCAAATTAAGATGGCGGAGCCCGATCAAGCCGCAACGGCATTCATCACTCCATACGGCCCCTTCTGTTTTAACACCATGCCTTTCGGGCTCAAAAATGCTGGTGCAACCTATCAACACATGATTTAGACATGCCTGGAAACACAAATCGTCAAAACAGTGGAGGCATATGTAGACGATGTGGTCATTAAAACAAGCCACGTCGAATCCTTAATAGACGACTTGAGGCTCACGCTCGATAATCTTCGAACATATGACATCAAGCTCAATCCGGAAAAATGCGTTTTTGGCGTGCCCGCCGGAAAGCTCTTGGGCTTCATCGTCTCCAATAGAGGAATTGAAGCAAATCCGGCTAAAATCCGAGCTTTGTCACATTTGGCTATCCCAACAGACCTCAAGCAAATCCAGAAATTATCTGGATGCGTGGCTGCCTTAAGCCGCTTTATCTTCCGATTAGGAGAAAAGGCACTACCTCTTTATCTCCTTCTTCGACGCACCGAACACTTCGAGTGGACTGATGCGGCCACGACCGGATTGGAAGAAATAAAAGCCGTATTGGCCGCCAACCCAATCTTGGCCGCGCCAAATGTGGGCGAACCAATGATGTTATATATAGCGGCAACACACCAAGTTGTAAGCGCAGTGCTCGTCGTCGTATGAGAGACGGATGGACATAAGTTCCCGCTTCAAAAACCGGTATACTACGTATCCACGGTCCTCAGTCCATGCAAATCATGGTACCCACATTATAAAAAGATAGCATACGCGGTCTTCATGGCATCCCGGAAACTACGACACTACTTTCAAGAGTGTTCAATTACAGTGGCCTTCGAAGTACCACTCAACGACATAATAAATAACCGCGATGCCACGGGCTGGATTGCTAAATGGGCTATCGAGCTCCTCCCGTTTGACATAACATATAAACCACGGTGATGAGGACATCAATACCATTGTTACACCCACAACCCCTGCTGCTATACATACTTGACTAATTACTAGAGCTCGCGCATGGCAATTAAATTATCAAGTACTTTCGTTTCTTGGTAATGATTCTAATGTTCATGAGAATATGATGCTGCCTAAATTGGATACATTTGTTTTGCATACAAATGAAGGGCCTGGCATGGATAAGAGGGATCAACACTGGAGCAAGAAGATGGTGGCATGCACAAGGGGATCAAGAACGGAGTTACAAGTGATGATTTCAGGACTTTGAAGCCACCATAAGGAGTGTGTGAAGCCTTGGACGAAATATACAAGATGCCACTTCATAATTTTCGTCCGGAGGCTATTCTAGGTTCTGCGTCACCTTATTATTGGGCCAGGCCCATGTATTTTCCAAATACTTAAGTATAGGTTGTTTTTAGAGTCCGTATGTGTGGGGAAACAAGAGTTAGGGTTGGTTTCGGACCCCTCCTCCAAGGGCCACGAAATTCCCCCGTCTTCCTCCATATATACAACCCTTAGGGCATCGTTTAGACTTTGGGTTTTGTTTAGATTAAAAGTTCGTCATAGCTGCAACTTCGCGTACTTCGTTTGTGTCCAACGACCAGACCAAGACGTCACAGAACCCCTCCTTCATTAATAAAGCTTTCCTCTTTATTCGCAATATCCAGATTGCAATCTCAGTTTCTTGCTTGTTCTTCGTTTGCTCGCAGGAAATAGACCCTTGTGGTCAGGTTGATCGTTCTCCGACGTGGTCAATAACCCTCGAAAGTTGGTTCAGCGATTGCTAAGGCGCGACGTCTTCGCACGTTCATAGTCGGATCGTCAAAGTCGACTCCCACAGAAAACGATATCTATCTCATCGAAACATCGTGATGAGGACATCAATACAATTGTTACACCCACAGCCCCTGCTGCTATACATACTGGACCAATTACTAGAGCTCGTGCACGCCAACTAAATTACTAGGTACTTCCGTTTCTTGGTAATGATTCTAATGTTCATGAGAATATGATGCTGTCTAAATTGGATACATTTGTTTTGCTTACAAATGAAGGGCCTAGCTTGGAGAAGGATGAACATTGGAGCAAGAACAAGCATGGAGATGATGGTATGCGCAAGGGGAACAAGAACGGAGTTACAAGTGATGATTTCAGGACTTTGAAGCCACCATAATGGGTGCATGAAGCCTTGGACGAAATATACAAGATGCCACTTCATAAATTTCGTCCCGAGGCTATTTTAGGTGTTGCGTCACCTTATTATTGGGCCAGGCCCATGTAATTTCGAAATACATAAGTATATGCTATTTTTAGAGTACGTATGTGTGGGGAAACAAGAGATAGGGTTGATTTCGGACCCCTCCACCAAGGGCCACGAAATTCCCCCCCTCTTCCTCCATATATACAGCCCTTAGGGCATCGTTTAGACTTCGGGTTTTGTTTAGATTAAAAGTTCGCCATAGCTGCAACTTCGCGTACTTCGTTTGTGTTCAACGACCAGACAAAGGCGTCACAGAACCCCACCTTGATCAATAAAGCTTTCATCTTATATTCGCAATATCCAGATTGCAATCTCAGTTTCTTGCTTGTTCTTCGTTTGCTCGCAGGAAACAGACCCTCGTGGTCAGGTTGATCATGCTCCGGTGTGGTCAATAACCTCTCGGAGTTGGTTTAGCGATTGCTAAGGCGCGACGTCCTCGCACGTTCGTAGTCGGATCGTTAAAGTCGACTGCCACCAAAGCGATATCCATCATCTCATCGAAAGACGGGACACCTTTGCCTCTATCACATCGGGTCACCTTAGCCTCTATCAAGTGGTATCAGATTTTCAGGTTGCTCGGTGAGATTTTACAGTTTTTCATAGTTTAGATCGAGTCTGTTCTTCATACCTACAATCCACGAAAAAGCCAAAAAAATTAGGGTTAGTTCATCATATCCGAACCAATCTGAGCCTTTGCATATTCTTTTTAGAGTTTTGCTTTGTTGAATTTGCGGTTGCATCATCGTGTCCAATTGCTGGTCTTAGCATCTAGTCCCTTAGAGTTTCGAGTTCTGTTCACAGGTTGTCACGCCGCCGCCGCACCATCGTCATCATCATTGCCATATACCACCACCCCACCATATACATCGCTGCTGCCATATACAACCACCAGTCCGAGTCCACATATACCATCGCCATATACAACCACCAATCCAAGTCCGCATATACCATCGCCATATACCACCACCAATCTGAGTCCAGCTGTACCATCGCCATATACAACCACCAGTCCGAGTTCAACCAGATTCATCGCCGCCACCAGTCCGAGTTCCACCAGATTCATCTCCGCTACCAGTCCTAGTCTGAGTCCAGTATTTGTTGCTTTGTTTTCGAGTTCCAGATCACGCGATACTTCAAGTCGTGACAGAGTAGGACTCCTGAGATTCCGTGCTACCCGTAGTAGAAAAATAG
Organism: Triticum dicoccoides; assembly: GCF_002162155.2. Classification (NCBI taxonomy): domain Eukaryota; kingdom Viridiplantae; phylum Streptophyta; class Magnoliopsida; order Poales; family Poaceae; genus Triticum; species Triticum dicoccoides. The sequence continues at coordinate 316,254,224 of NC_041386.1, read as the reverse complement.
TTCCAAACTAAAAAAACTAAGTCTGGAAAATTCTGGCTAGGCAGTTTTTAGACCATTTGTAGACTTTTTCGAAAAACATTTGTTGCAGAGCAAGAAAAAAGAGAGGAAAAAAAGTGAAAAAAGTGAAAAAAATATAAAAAAATTCACAGAGTGCTCCTCCCTTGTTTACGTGCCACGCCATGATTTTGTTCGTGTTCTAGGCTCGCGTCTCTAGCACGGTCTAGCCTAGGACTGGCACAGTATGATGAGGACATGACTACCTTGGATACGACCAAAAATATTGCATACATGCATATTTGTCAGGTGCTTTCTAGTGCAAACTATTCAATAATCTATTTATGTTATCCAGAACAAAAATACTTCACACACTTCTGTATTTTGTCTAATTGCAGGTGTATGGGATATTTATACAATTCACATATGAAGATAAGGGATAAAGAGATGTTTAAGTGCTGTTCAAAAAGTTCTTTCACGTCACTTTTGGGCCAAGAGAAGATAGAGTCTAAGTCTCTCACGTTCTGGATTCAGATTCGGACTGCACAGACATACCTGACTCAAAACGCCAACAACTTTTTCATACAGACTCCGAATTGGGTGATTCTTTTTTTGTTGGATTCTAGATTTTGTGCTCTTTCCACCCCAATTGGATTCACCTTCAAATTCGTCCGGAGCGTTGAGATATCGACGAAACAATCAGACGCTGCAGCAGAATCCGAGTCAAACAACAAGTCCAAAGGTGTTGCATCACCTCCACTTGGGGCCATTGGCCTTGTACGACCTAGGGTTAGTTTTACGCTGCCTTGGGACGTCCTCCCACCTCCTAGGCCGCCACCCCTTGCTCCTATATAAGTAGATCCATCTAGTAGTTTTTCCCTTGGGATTTGTTTAGTTAAAAGTTAGCCATTGCAACTTCGTGTACTTCGTTTGCGTCCAACGACTAGACCAAGACCACTTTCGGATCCCCACCATTCTCAATACTTCATCCATATTCACAATATTCAGATTGCTTTTATCAAATTCTTGCTTGTTCTTCGATTGCTTGCAGGAATAGACCTTCGTGGTCAGGTTGATTGTGCTCCGGCGTGGTCAATAACCTCTTGGAGTTGGTTTAGCGATTGCTAAGGCGCAACGTCGTGCACGTTTGTAGTCGGATCGTCAAAGTCGACTCCACCAGATCGATAGTTATCATCTCATCGAAAGATCGGGACACCCCCGTCTCTATCAAGTGGTATCAGTTTTCAGGTTGCTTAGTGAGAATTTCCAGTTTTCCCTAGATTAGATTTATTTTCTTACCTATTGTCCAAGAAAAAGCCACAAAAAAAAGTTAGATCTATTCATCCTTTGTCCAAGCCAGTCTGAGCCTTTGCAATTTTCTTTTCTTTGTTTGCATTATTGAATTATCGGTTGCATCGTCGTGTCGACTTGCTGGTCTTAGTGTCTAGTTCGTTTAGAGTTTCGAGTTCTGTTCACATTTGTCACGCCACCGCTGCATCGTTATCCCTTCCGCTGTCCACCATCCATCCATCAGTTTCCACCACGTGCTACCCACCATTCATCGTCATAATCATAGTTGAGATCATTCACATCTTCGCTTGATCCAAACTCCATCTTATCTAGTTTGTTCGGAACGAGAGAGAGAAAAAAAAGAAGGAGAAAAAAAGAGGAGAAAAAAGAGAGAGAAAAAAAAGTAAAAATAAAGTCAAAGAAAAAAAGTGTGAGGAAAAAAAGAGAGAAGAAAAAAAAATTCGGATCTATCTAGACTCAATCTCGTAGTTGAATTCAGATTGGAATCTGTTTTGTGCACTGTTTAGTTAGACAGGCATAACTTCCTCATACGAAATCTGTTTTGGCTCCACAAGTACTCAAAATAAAGCTAGCGACTAGACACATCTGAATAGTTGCAAAAGCTTGTTCAATATTTGGGGTCTCAAAATCAGCTTCTAAATAGGTCTTTTTGCCCTCCAAAGTTCGCGCATACAGTTTGTTCCAGTTTTTCAGGCCAGCTTTAAAATTCTTTGACTCCTCATATCAATTTAGAATTGAGTGATTCTTTTTGCATTGGAAAACTTGAGTTAGTAGCAAACTTTTCATGAGGAAAGTTGAAGAGAGAGTTGTTATATATCCTGCTTGGCAGTTGTTATTCATCATTATCTTTACTGCCGTTGTGATCTTCACTTATATCTTGCTGTCCAGAGCTACTTATCCTTCATTAATGCTAGTTGTGCTATGCCGTGACCTCATTAGTGTTCTAGGCTCGCGTCTCTAGTTCGGTCTAGCCTAGGACCAGCACAATACCGTCGTTAAGCGTTTATTCAACATTGCATCTTTGAATTGATTATCGCTAATCTTTTGCTACCATATATAGCCAACCCAGCTCCACATATTTCTACACCGTGTATACGTACGTTCCAATGGCAATCGCTTTACACAATCTTCGGAGTTATTTGACACCGCTGGTTGCCTGTCACCACCTGTCGCATGGTAAGAACTTGTAAGATATTGATATTTGCTTTACTGTGAGCACGTTACAACCACATCCTAGTAGTTCATAGGAACATTATTCTCGAATTTTGTTTCTTGTTTCTACTAATCATGACAGGTTCCGGAAATAGAAGTTCTTGGACGACGAACACCTCTTCACCATGACGAGATTTGGGACAATGGACACAAGAAAATGGTCAGGTTATCTATTTACCATCATTTGAGGGTAGATTTAATCCTGCTATTTATCTAGATTGGGAGCTTGAAGTAGAACAAGTTTTTAGTTACCATGACTTTTCTGAACTTGAGCGAGTACGAGCTGCCACTAGAGCATTTACTGGTTTTGCTTCTGTTTGGTGGAGTGTGCATTGTAAGAAAAACATTGATAACCAACCCACAACTTGGAAAGATTTGAAACATGTAATGAGACAACAATTTTTCCCTCCTTACTATCGTCGTGAATTGCTTCGCAAATTTGAACAATTTAAACAAGGCAATAACACTGTTCATGCTTACTACCAAGAGTTCAAATCTTATATGCATCATCGTGACATAGAAGAATCTGAGGATGATACAATGAATAGATTTTTTGGTGGTTTGAACCATGATATTCAGGCAAGATTTAGGTATATTCCTTGTTGCATTACTGGTATGTATGTTCGTGCTTGTGCCTTTGAGAGACAGTTACAGGAGGATGCATTGGGTGACTACAACAACTACTATTCCAATTCATGCTCACTACCATCGGTTGATTCCTCCACCGTTGCAACTACTAGAGCAGCCACACCTCAGATTGTGAGTGCGACATCATCTCAAGTGTATGGTACATTGTCATTGTCCATACCGACATCAGCTACGTCTTTGCGACAAGGTAATAGTAAAGGTATTGATGATATAACTTCACATGAGAATGATGCATCCCTAATTAACTTAAATACATCATGTGTTGAGTTACCTGCTGATTTGAGCACACCATCTATTTTAGAGAATCATGTTACTATCATGAATGCATCATGTGATCAAACAACTCAAATACCAACAATTTTGAGTGCACCCATTGAATTAACTATTGATGCAAAAGAACCAATGTTTAATCATTTTGATATGACCTCTAATCTTGGTGATGATTCTGTGTCCAATGACTTACTGCATGTTTGCCTATTTAAGCATGGTGTAGCATGTAAATTTGATGCAAGTAAGGTTTATTCACCAATGTTGGGATGGTTTAATGATGAATATTGTCAATCTTTTGATAGGAATAAGAGCTTCACTTATATGTGCAAACCGAGTTGCAATATTTTCATGCCTTCTACTTATGATAATATTTTGGCTTTATATTTTATGATCTATGAAAGTTACTCATGTATACATGTGTCATATGTGTAAAAATTAAGGGAAGTAAAAATGAATGACATATACATATACAACATGTATATCTTGTCTCTTTTGTTAGCCACATTTCAGATTAAGCAACGCCGAGGACGGCTTTGTTTTCAAAAAGGGGAGGATGATGAGGACATGACTACCTTGGATACGACCAGAAATATTGCATACATGCATATTTGTCAGGTGATTTCTAGTGCAAACTATTCAATAATCTATTTATGTTATCCAGAACAAAAATACTTCACACACTTCTGTATTTTGTCTAATTGCAGGTGTATGGAATATTTGTACAATTCACATATGAAGATAAGGGAGAAAGAGATGTTTAAGTGCTGTTCAAAAAGTTCTTTCACGTCACTTTTGGGCCAAGAGAAGATAGAGTCCAAGTCTCTCACGTTCTGGATTCAGATTCGGACTGCACAGACATACCTGACTCAAAACGCCAACAACTTTTTCATACGGACTCCGAATTGGGTGATTCCTTTTTTGTTGGATTCTAGATTTTGTGCTCTTTCCAGCCCAATTGAATTCACCTTCAAATTCGTCCGAAGCATTGAGATATCGACGAAACAATCAGACGCTGCAGCAGAATCCGAGTCAAACAACAAGTCCAAAGGTGTTGCGTCACCTCCACTTGGGCCCATTGGCCTTGTACGACCTAGGGTTAGTTTTAGGCTGCCTTGGGATGTCCTCCCACCTCCTAGGCCGCCACCCCTTGCTCCTATATAAGTAGATCCATATAGTAGTTTTTCCCTTGGGATTTGTTTAGTTAAAAGTTAGCCATTGCAACTTCGTGTACTTCGTTTGTGTCCAACGACCAGACCAAGACCACTTTCGGATCCCCACCATTATCAATACTTCATCCATATTCACAATATTCAGATTGCTTTTATTAAATTCTTGCTTTTCTTCGATTGCTTGCAGGAATAGACCTTCGTGGTCAGGTTGATTGTGCTCCGGCGTGGTCAATAACCTCTTGGAGTTGGTTTAGCGATTGCTAAGGCGCAACGTCGTGCACGTTTGTAGTCGGATCGTCAAAGTCGACTCCACCAAATCGATAGTTATCATCTCATCGAAAGATCGGGACACCCCCATCTCTATCACAGTACCATCGTTGAGCGTTTATTCAACTTTACATCTCTGAATTGATTATTGCTGACCCTTTTTGCTACCATATTATAAGCCTTCGCAGCTCCACATACATCTACGCCGTGCGTTTGACTCTCCCTGGTAATCGCTCTATCCAAGCTTTGAGAGTTTTGACTACGATGGTTGCCGATCACCGCCTGCTGCTGGGTAAGAACTGGTAAGAATTTGAGATTTTCTTGACGGATTTCTCACACTCCACCACCGCCATTTTCTAGTAGTCTGTAGGATCATATTCTTGTGTGTTTCTATTGCTGCTAACCATGGCAGGCTCACAACCCAATCAGATTGACTGGGAGAACATGACGAACAAAGAGTTATATGATAAGTTTCAGCAAATGATGAGTGGACAGGTGGAAGATGTGCTAAACAGATTTGAAGAGGCCATGGAGAAGATAGATGGCATTGAGAAGGTGTTCGAAACAAAGCTCGATAACAGGTTTAATGAATTACTCACGCGTCTTCCACAACCACCGGCCGCTGCAGCTGTCGTACCTCTACAACAACAACAACGTCGCCTTCCAAATCAAGTGGGACGAGCACAGCGCGTTCCCATTGACCCTGGGCAAAATTCTGGTGCCGCTGTTGATGCTACTGTAGCTCCTGCTGCTACTGCAGAGGTGGAGGACCATTACAAGGATGAGGTTGACCAAAATCAGAACTACGTGCAACCACCAGCACCACCACCACCAGGTCGTCCTCATGCATATCATCGCAACGGTAGGGCTGCACCACCACCTGAGGCACATGACCAACTAAAATTGAATATTCCACCATTTGAGGGTAGATATGTTCCTGATATATATCTTACTTGGGAGTTAGAAACTAAACAACGATTTACATGTTTACAATAACCTAAGGAGAGACTTGTTCCTACTACTGTTTGTGCTTTCACTAGCTTTGCATGTGTTTGGTGGTCTGAACATTGTAGATTATATCCTATTCCAACTACTTGGGCTGCTTTGAAAACTGCTATGCATACTCGTTGGGTTCCACCATATTATCAACGTGAATTACTTCAAAAATTACAACGTTTAAGACAAGGAAAAAATTCTGTAGAAGAATATTATCAGGAATTACAAACTGGCATGATTAGATGTGGTATTGTTGAGGAGAATGAAGCTATGCTTGCATGTTTTATGGGTGGATTAAATAGAGAGATTCAAACCATTCTAGAGTATAAGGAGTATACTAATATCACTCGTTTATTCCATCTTGCTTGTAAAGCTGAACGTGAAGTGCAGGATCGACAGGCATTGGCGCGAACTAACTTTTCTGCAGGTCGATCTTCATCATGGACACCACGTGCATCCTCTACTTCCACTACACCAGCACCTCCATCAGGTGCCACCTCCAGCCGTGATACAAGAAAGCAGGCACAACCACCACTATCTGCCAAGAGCACACCTGCCGGGCCTGCACAGAGTTCTTCTTCTTCCATGGCATCAACACGGCACACAAGTGATATTATTTGTCGTCATTGTAAGGGAAGAGGACATTTTGCGAGAGAATGGAAATCTCAGCGTGTGATGATTGCTACTGAGAATGGTGGGTATGAGTCCGCGTGACTATGATGAGGAGACTTTGGCTCTTATTACACATGAAGAACACGGTGGATATGATTCTGATCATGAGACGCAATACATGGCCACTGAAGATGCTGACAGGTATGAATGTTTAGTTGCTCAACGTGTTTTGAGTGTGCAGGTTACACAAGCTGAGAAAAATCAGAGGCATAATTTGTTCCATACAAAGGGAGTTGTGAAGGAACTTTCTGTTCGCGTCATCATGGATGGAGGCAGCTGCAACAACTTGGCTAGCATGGAGATGGTGGAGAAGTTATCTCTCACCACAAGACCACATCCACATCCTTACTACATCCAATGGTTCAACAACAACGGCAAGGTTAAGGTAACACGTGCTGTTCGTGTGCATTTTAGTATCTCTACATATGCTGATTATGTTGACTGTGATGTGGTACCCATGCAAGCATGTTCCTTATTACTTGGTAGACCATGGCAATTTGATAAAAATTCTGTACACCATGGTAGAAATAATCAGTATACTTTTGTTCATAACGATAGCCATATTACTTTGCTTCCTGTGACTCCTGAATCCGTTTTGAAAGATGATATTAATAGAGCTAATAAAGCAAAACAGGAGAAAAATAAGAGTGAAAATCAGATTGTGGCAAAAGAATTTGAGAAACAAATGAAACCTAATACTAAACCATCTAGTGTTGCTTCTGAAATTAAATTGAAAAGTGCATGTTTACTTGCCACAAAATCTAATATTGATGAGCTAGATTTTAGCAAATCTGTTTGCTATGCTTTTGTGTGCAAAGAGGCATTATTTTCATTCGAGGACGTGCCTTCCTCTTTGCCCCCTGCTGTCACTAACATTTTGCAGGAGTTCGCTGACGTCTTTCCACAAGACGTGCCACCGGGATTACCACCTATTCGAGGGAATTAGCATCAAATTGACTTAATTCCCGGTGCATCATTACCCAACCATGCACCATATCATACCAATCCAGAGGAGACGAAGGAGATTATGCGTCAAGTACAAGAACTGCTCGACAAAGGTTATATACGCGAATCCCTTAGTCCTTGTGCTATTCCTATCATTTTAGTGCCGAAAAAGGATGGTACGTCGCGTATGTGCGTTGATTGTAGAGGCATTAATAATATTACTATTCGTTATCGTCATCCTATCCCTAGGCTAGATGATATGCTTGATGAATTGAGTGGCTCTACAATATTCTCCAAAGTTGATTTGCGTAGTGGATACCATCAAATTCGTATGAAATTGGGAGATGAATGGAAAACAACATTTAAAACTAAGTTTGTATTATATGAGTGGTTAGTCATGCCTTTTGGGTTAACTAATGCACATAGTACTTTCATGAGATTAATGATCGAAGCTTTACGTGCTTTCATTGGCGATTTGTGGTAGTTTACTTTGATGACATATTGATTTATAGCAGATCTTTGGAAGAACATTTGGAACATTTACGTGCTGATTTTATTGCTCTACGTGATGCACGTTTGTTTGGTAACCTTGGGAAGTGCACCTTTTGCACCAACCGATTATCTTTTCTTGGCTATGTTGTTACTCCACAGGGAATTGAAGTTGATAAAGCCAAGATTGAAGCTATTGAGAGTTGGCCGCAGCCCAAAACGGTCACACAAGTGAGGAGTTTCATTGGCCTCGCTGGTTTCTATAGGCGTTTTGTGAGAGATTTCAGCACCATTGCTGCACCTCTCAATGAGCTTACAAAGAAAGATGTGCCTTTTCTTTGGGGTACCGCACAGGAAGATGCCTTCACGGTATTGAAAGATAAGTTGACACATGCTCCTTTACTCCAACTTCCTGATTTTAATAAGACTTTTGAGCTTGAATGTGATGCTAGTGGAATTGGATTAGGAGGTGTGTTATTACAAGATGGCAAACCTGTTGCATACTTTTCTGAAAAATTGAGTGGGCCTAGTCTGAATTATTCTACTTATGATAAAGAATTATATGCTCTTGTTCGGACTTTAGAAACATGGCAACATTATTTATGGCCCAAAGAATTTGTTATACATTCTGATCATGAATCTTTGAAACATATTAAAAGTCAAGCCAAACTGAATCGTAGACATGCTAAATGGGTTGAATTCATTGAGACTTTCCCTTATGTCATTAAACACAAGAAGGGAAAAGAAAATGTTATTGCTGATGCATTGTCTCGTCGCTATACTATGCTTTCACAACTTGACTTCAAAATATTTGGTTTGGAGACCATCAAAGATCAATATGTGCATGATGCTGATTTTAAAGATGTAATGCAGAATTGTAAAGAAGGAAGAATGTGGAACAAGTTTGTTGTTAATGATGGATTTGTGTTTCGTGCTAACAAGCTATGCATTCCAGCTAGCTCCGTTCATCTTTTGTTGTTGCAGGAGGCGCATGGAGGAGGATTAATGGGACACTTTGGCGTGAAGAAGACGGAGGACGTACTTGCTACACATTTCTTTTGGCCAAAGATGAGACGGGATGTTGAGCGTTTTATTGCTCGCTGCACTACATGTCAAAAAGCTAAGTCACGACTCAATCCTCATGGTTTATATATGCCTTTGCCTGTACCTAGTGTTCCTTGGGAGGATATATCTATGGACTTTGTTTTAGGTTTACCTCGAACAAAGAAGGGGAGGGATAGCATATTTGTTGTCGTAGATAGATTCTCGAAAATGGCACACTTTATACCATGTCATAAAAGCGATGATGCTGTTAATGTTGCTGATTTGTTCTTTCGTGAAATTATTCGCTTGCATGGTGTGCCAAATACTATTGTTTCAGATCGTGATACTAAATTTCTTAGCCACTTTTTGATAGGGGCAAAGGTGTCCCGTCTTTCGATGAGATGGTGGATTTCGCTTTGGTGGAAGTCGACTTTGATGATCCGACTACGAACGTGCGAGGACGTCGCGCCTTAGCAATCGCTAAACCAACTCCGAGAGGTTATTGACCACGCCGGAGCACGATCAACCTGACCACGAGGGTCTGTTTCCTGCGAGCAAACGAAGAACAAGCAAGAAACTAAGATTGCAATCTGGATATTGCGAATATAAGATGAAAGCTTTATTGATCAAGGTGGGGTTCTGTGACGCCTTTGTCTGGTCGTTGAACACAAACAAAGTACGCGAAGTTGCAGCTATGGCGAACTTTTAATCTAAACAAAACCCAAAGTCTAAACGATGCCCTAAGGGCTGTATATATGGAGGAAGAGGGGGGGAATTTCGTGGCCCTTGGTGGAGGAGTCCGAAATCAACCCTATCTCTTGTTTCCCCACACATACGGACTCTAAAAATAGCCTATACTTATGTATTTCGAAATTACATGGGCCTGGCCCAATAATAAGGTGACGCAGCACCTAAAATAGCCTCGGGATGAAATTTATGAAGTGGCATCTTGTATATTTCGTCCAAGGCTTCATGCACCCATTATGGTGGCTTCAAAGTCCTGAAATCATCACTTGTAACTCCATTCTTGTTCCCCTTGCGCATGCCATCATCTCCATGCTTGTTCTTGCTCCAATGTTCATCCTTCTCCAAGCTAGGCCCTTCATTTGTAAGCAAAACAAATGTATCCAATTTAGGCAGCATCATATTCTCATGAACATTAGAATCATTACCAAGAAACGAAAGTACCTGATAATTTAGTTGGCGTGCACGAGCTCTAGTAATTGGTCCAGTATGTATAGCAGCAGGGGCTGTGGGTGTAACAATTGTATTGATGTCCTCATCACAAAACGCCTATAGAATCCAGCGAGGCCAAGAAAACTCCTCACTTGTGTGACCGTTTTAGGCTGCGGCCAACTCTCAATAGCTTCAATCTTGGCTTTATCAACTTCAATTCCCTGTGGAGTAACAACATAGCCAAGAAAAGATACTCGGTCGGTGCAAAAGGTGCACTTCCCAAGGTTACCAAACAAACGTGCATCACGTAGAGCAATAAAAACAGCACGTAAATGTTCCAAATGTTCTTCCAAAGATCTGCTATAAATCAATATGTCATCAAAGTAAACTACCACAAATCGTCCAATGAAAGCACGTAAAGCTTCGTTCATTAATCTCATGAAAGTACTAGGTGCATTAGTTAACCCAAAAGGCATGACTAACCACTCATATAATCCAAACTTAGTTTTAAATGCTGTTTTCCATTCATCTCCCAATTTCATACGAATTTGATGGTAGCCACTACGCAAGTCAACTTTGGAGAATATTGTAGAGCCACTCAATTCATCAAGCATATCATCTAGCCTAGGAATAGGATGACGATAACGAATAGTAATATTATTAATGCCTCTACAATCAACACACATACGTGATGTACCATCCTTTTTCAGCACTAGAATAATAGGAACAACACAAGGACTAAGGGATTCGCGTATATAACCTTTGTCAAGAAGCTCTTGTACTTGACACATAATCTCCTTCGTCTCCTCTGGATTGGTACGGTATGGTGCACGGTTTGGCAGTGAAGCAACGGGAATTAAGTCAATCTGATGCTCAATCCCTCAAATAGGCGGTAATCCCGGTGGCACGTCTTGTGGAAAAACGTCAGCGAACTCCTGCAAAATGTTAGTGACAGCAGGAGGCAAAGAGGAAGGCACGTCCTCGAATGAAAATAATGCCTCTTTGCACACAAAAGCATAGCAAACAGATTTGCTGAAATCTAGCTCATCAATATCAGATTTGGTGGCAAATAAACATGCACTTTTCAATTTAATTTTAGAAGCAACACTAGATGGTTTATTATTAGGCTTCATTTGTTGGTCAAATTCTTTTGCCACAATCTGATTTTCACTCTTATTCTTCCCCTGTTTTGCTTTATTAGCTCTATTAATATCATCTTTCAAAATGGAATCAGGAGTCATAGGAAGCAAAGTAATATTTTTATCCTTATGAACAAGAGTATAGTGATTGTTTCTACCATGGTGTACAGAATTTTTATCAAATTGCCATGGTCTACCAAGTAATAAGGAACATGCTTGCATAGGTACCACATCACAATCAACATAATCATCATATGTAGAGATACTAAAATGCACACGAACAGTACGTGTTACCTTAACCTTGCCACTGTTGTTGAACCATTGGATGTAGTAAGGATGTAGATGTGGTCTTGTGGTGAGAGAAAGCTTCTCCACCATCTCCATGCTAGCCAAGTTGTTGCAGCTCCCTCCGTCTATTATGACGCGCACAGAACGTTCCTTCACAACTCCCTTGGTATGGAACAAATTGTGCCTCTGATTTTGCTCAGCTTGTGTGACCTGCACACTCAAAACACGTTGAGCAACTAAACATTCATACCTGTCAGCGTCTTCAGGAGCCATGTATTGCGTCTCATGATCAGAATCATCTCCACCATGTTCTTCACGTGTAATAAGAGCCAAAGTCTCCTCATCATAGTCACTAGCAGACTCATATCCACCATCCGCAGTAGCAATCATCACACGCGGAGATTTGCATTCTCTCGCATAATGACTTCCTCCCTTACAACGACGACAAATAATATCACTTGTGTGCCCTGTTGATGCCATGGAAGAAGAACTCTGTGCAGGCCCAGCAGGTGCGCTCTTGGCAGATAATGGTGGTTGTGCCTGTTTTCTTGTATCACGACTGGAGGAGGCACGTGACTGAGGTGCTGGTGCAGTTGAAGTAGAAGATGCACGCGGTGTCCATGACGAAGGTCGGCCTGCAGAAAAGTTAGTTCGCGCCAATGCTTGTCGATCCTGCACTTCACGTTCAGCTTTACAAGCAAGATAGAATAAACGAGTGATATTAGTATACTCCTTATAGTCTAGAATGGTCTGAATCTCTCTATTTAATCCACCCAGAAAACGTGCAAGCATAGCTTCATTCTCCTCAACAATACCACATCTAATCATGCCAGTTTGTAATTCCTGATAATATACTTCTACAGAATTTTTTCCTTGTCTTAAGCGCTGTAATTTTTGAAGCAATTCACGTTGATAATATGGTGGAACCCAACGAGTACGCATAGCAGTTTTCAAAGCAGCCCAAGTAGTTGGAATAGGATATAATCTACAATGTTCAGACCACCATACACATGCAAAACTAGTGAAAGCACAAACAACAGCAGCAACCCGTCTCTCCTCAGGATATTGTAAACATGTAAATCGTTGTTCAGTTTCTAACTCCCAAGTAAGATATATATCAGGAACATATCTACCCTCAAATGGTGGAATATTCAATTTCAGTTTAGGAATATGGACATCATCTCGTACCTGAGGTGGTGGTGCAGGCCTACCATTACGAATATATATACCTGAGGTCGACCTGGTGGTGGTGGTGCTGGTGGCTGCACGTAGTTCGGATTTTGATCAACCTCATCCTCATAATCTCCCACATAATCATCATCCTCCTGGGTACCAGCAGCAGCAGTAGCAGGAGCCAAAGAAGCACCAACAGCAGTAGCAGCGGCACCAGAATTTTGTCCTGGCTCAATAGGAACACGCTGTGCTCGTCCATACTGATTCGGAAGGGGGCGTAGTTGTTGTTGTTGCAGAGGTGCGACAGGTGCAGCCGGTGGTGGAAGACGCGCAAGCAGTTCATTAAATCTGTTATCGAGCTTTGTTTCGAACGTCTTCTCAAGGCCAGTAATCTTCTCCATGGCCTCTTCAAAATTGTTCAGCACATCTTGCACCTGTTCAGTCATCATTTGCTGAAACTTATCATGAAGCTCCTTGTTCGATAAGTTCTCCCAGTCAATCTCGTCGGCTTGTGATCCTGGCATGGTTAGCAGCAATAGAAACACATAAGAATATGATCCTACAGACTACTAAGAAGTTGTGGTGGTGTATCACAAACCCGTCAAGCAAACCTCAAATTCTTACCAGTTCTTACCCAACAGCAGGTGGTGATCGGCAACCGTTGTAGTCAAAACTTCTCAAAGCTTGGATAGAGCGATTACCAGGGAAAGTCAAACGCACGACGTAGATGTATGTGGAGCTGGGAAGGCTTATAATATGGTAGCAAAAAAGGTCAGCAATAATCAATTCAGAGATGCAAAGTTGAATAAACGCTCAACGACGGTACTGTGCTGGTCCTAGGCTAGACCGTGCTAGAGACGCGAGCCTAGAACACTAACAAAATCACGGCGCTGCACGTAAACAAGGGAAAAGCACACTCTCGAATTTTTTTTTTCGCTCTTTTTTTTTGCGCTGTTTTTTTTGCGCTGCTCTCTTTTTTTTTGCGAAAAATCACTATAATGGCGAGTGTCTCAAAACTCTTCCTAGGTCAAACTGACAGGATGGGCATGAAATTTTTGAGACCAAAAAAATAATTTTTTTTTGACTGCCCGGACCCAAAAACTGGAAACGGGTCAAAAAAAACTTTCTATAACGGCGACTGTCTCAATACGCTTAGAAACACCTAAAAATAGGATAGCCAGAATTTTTTTTGTCAAGTGCGTTTTCCGAAAATTTTGGGCCTAAACGGAGGGTGGTTTCCGGACTCTTTTTTTTTTTTGGAAACCAACCTCTTCTACGGACGGCAAAAGATTGATGGAATCCGAAACCTACTCAGACAAGGAAACACGAATCGGAAATTAGATGGATCCCGAAAACAAACCTAATATGCAAGGAACTCGGATTGGTGGTGGATATATGGTGGTGGTATATGGAAGCGGTGGTGGTAGCGGTGGTAGTATATGGATATGGATCGGTGGTGGTATATGGACACGGATTGGTGGTGGTATATGGATACGGATTTGGAGCGGTGGCGGATAAGCGGTGGTGGTAGATGGCAGGGGCGATGATGATGGTGCGGCGGCGGCGTGACAACTTATGACCAGAACTCGAAACTCTAAAAGACTAGACTCTAAGACCAGCAACTAGACACGACGATGCAACCGCAAATTCAACAAAGCAAAACCCTAAAAAGATTATGCAAAGGCTCAGATTGGTTCGGATATGATGAACTAACCCTAATTTTTTGTGGCTTTTTCGTGGACTGTAGGTATGAAGAACAGACTCGATCTAAACTACGAAAAACTGTAAAATCTCACCGAGCAACCTGGAAATCCGATACCACTTGATAGAGGCAAAGGTGTCCCGCCTTTCGATGAGATGATGGATATCGCTTTGGTGGCAGTCGACTTTGACGATCCGACTACGAACGTGCGAGGACGTCGCGCCTTAGCAATCGCTAAACCAACTCCAAGAGGTTATTGACCACGCCGGAGCACGATCAACCTGACCACGAGGGTCTGTTTCCTGCGAGCAAATGAAGAACAAGCAAGAAACTGAGATTGCAATCTGGATATTGCGAATATAAGATGAAAGCTTTATTGATCAAGGTGGGGTTCTGTGACGCCTTTGTCTGGTCGTTGAACACAAACGAAGTACGCGAAGTTGCAGCTATGGCGAACTTTTAATCTAAACAAAACCCAAAGTCTAAACGATGACCTAAGGGCTGTATATATGGAGGAAGAGGGGGGAATTTCGTGGCCCTTGGTGGAGGGGTCCGAAATCAACCCTATCTCTTGTTTCCCCACACATACAGACTCTAAAAATAGCCTATACTTATGTATTTCGAAATTACATGGGCCTGGCCCAATAATAAGGTGACGCAGCACCTAAAATAGCCTCGGGACGAAATTTATGAAGTGGCATCTTGTATATTTCGTCCAAGGCTTCATGCACCCATTATGGTGGCTTCAAAGTCCTGAAATCATCACTTGTAACTCCGTTCTTGTTCCCCTTGCGCATGCCATCATCTCCATGCTTGTTCTTGCTCCAATGTTCATCCTTCTCCAAGCTAGGCCCTTCATTTGTAAGCAAAACAAATGTATCCAATTTAGGCAGCATCATATTCTCATGAACATTAGAATCATTACCAAGAAACGAAAGTACCTGGTAATTTAGTTGGCGTGCACGAGCCCTAGTAATTGGTCCAGTATGTATAGCAGCAGGTGCTGTGGGTGTAACAATTGTATTGATGTCCTCATCACATTGTCTCGTCGCTATACTATGCTTTCACAACCTGACGTCAAAATATTTGGTTTGGATACCATCAAACATCAATATGTGCATGGTGCTGATTTTAAAGATGTAATGCAGAATTGTAAGGAAGGGAGAACTTGGAACAAGTTTGTTCTTAACGATGGATTTGTGTTTTGTGCTAACAAGCTATGCATTCCGACTAGCTCTGTTCGTCTTTTGTTGTTGCAGGGGGCGCATGGAGGAGGATTAATGGGACACTTTGGCATCAAGAAGACGGAGGATATACTTGCTACACATTTCTTTTGGCCAAAGATGAGACGGGATGTTGAGCGTTTTGTTGCTCGCTGCACTACATGACAGAAAGCTAAGTCACGACTCAATCCTCATGGTTTATATATGCCTTTGCCTGTACCTAGTGTTCCTTGGGAGGATATATCTATGGACTTTGTTTTAGGTTTACCTCGAATAAAGAAGGGGAGGGCTAGCATATTTGTTGTCGTGGATAGATTCTCGAAAATGGTACACTTTATACCATGTCATAAAAGCAATGATGCTGTTAATGTTGCTGATTTGTTCTTTTGTGAAATTATTTGCTTGCATGGTGTGCCAAATACTATTGTTTCAGATCATGATACTAAATTTCTTAGCCACTTTTGGAGATGTTTATGAGCTGAGTTGGGGACTAAACTACTTTTTAGTACAACTTGTCACCCCCAAACTGATGGACAAAATGAAGTAGTCAATAGAACATTGTCTAGTATGCTTAGGGCTGTTTTGAAGAATAATAAGAAAATGTGGGAAGAATGCTTGCCTCATATTGAATTTGCTTATAATCATTCATTGCATTCTACTACTAAGATGTGCCCTTTCGAAATTGTGTATGGTTTCCTACCTCGTGCACCTATTGATTTGTTGGCTCTTCCATCTTCGGAGAAGGTTAATTTTGATGCTAAAGAACATGCTGAATTGATTTTAAAAATGCATGAGTTAACTAAGTAAAACATTGAGCGTATGAACGCTAAATATAAACTTGCTGGAGATAAGGGTAGAAAACATGTTTTGTTTGCACCTGGAGATCTTGTTTGGTTACATTTGTGTAAGGATAGGTTTCCTAATTTGCGCAAATTGAAGCTAATGCCACGTGTTGATGGTCCTTTTAAGGTGTTAGAGAAAATAAATGACAATGCATATAAACTTGAGCTGCCTGCAGATTTTGGGGTTAGTCCCACTTTTAACATTGCAGATTTGAAGCCTTATTTGGATGAGGAAGATGAGCTTCTGTCGAGGATGACTTCATTTCAAGAAGGGGAGGATGATGAGGACATCAATACCATTGTTACACCCTCAACCCTTGCTTCTATATATACTGGACCAATTACTAGAGCTCGCACACGCCAATTAAATTATCAGGTACTTTCGTTTCTTGGTAATGATTCTAATGTTCATGAGAATATGATGCAGCCTAAATTGGATACATTTGTTTTTCTTACAAATGAAGGGCCTGGCATGGATAAGAGGGATCAACATTGGAGCAAGAAGATGATGGCATGCGCAAGGGGATCAAGAACGGAGTTACAAGTGACGATTTCAGGACTTTGAAGCCACCATAAGGAGTGCATGAAGCCTTGGACGAAATATACAAGATGTCACTTCATAATTTTCGTCCAGAGGTTATTCTAGGTACTGCGTCACCTTATTATTGGTCTAGGCCCATGTATTTTCGAAATACTTAAGTATAGGATGTTTTTAGAGTCCGTATGTGTGGGGAAACAAGAGTTAAGGTTGGTTTCGGACCCCTCCTCCAAGGGCCACGAAATTCCCCCTCTTCCTCCATATATACAGCCCTTAGGGCATCATTTAGACTTTGGGTTTTGTTTAGATTAAAAGTTCGCCATAGCTGCAACTTCGCGTACTTCATTTGTGTCCAACGACCAGACCAAGATGTCACAGAACCCCTCCTTCATTAATAAAGCTTTCCTCTTTATTCGCAATATCCAGATTGCAATTTTAGATTCTTGCTTGTTCTTCGTTTGCTCGCAGGAAATAGACCCTCATGGTCAGGTTGATCGTGCTCCGGCGTGGTCAATAACCCTCGAAAGTTGGTTTAGCGATTGCTAAGGCGCGACGTCTTCACACGTTCGTAGTCGGATCGTCAAAGTCGACTCCCACAAAAAAGATACCTATCTCATTGAAATATCGGGACACCTTAGCCTCTATCACATGGCGAGCCATTAAGTCGCAAGTACTGGCTGATTTCGTTGCCGAATGGAGGGAAGCCGAGCTCCCTAAAGAGTACGGCGCGTACTCCAATTGGATCATGCACTTTGACGGCTCTAAGATGCTGGCAGGTCTGGGGGCAGGCGTCGTCCTGACATCCCCCACCGGAGATACAGTCCAATACCTACTCAAAATATTATACACAGACTCCAACAATGCAGCAGAATATGAGGCCCTGTTGCATGGTCTCCGGATGGCAGTATCCATGGGCATTCAACGCCTAGAGGTGCGGGGGGATTCGAACCTCGCAATATCTCAAATAAATGGGGACTTTGATGCCAAGGATCCAAAAATGGCGGCTTACCGCAGTGCCGTCCTCAAAATGTTAGCTCGGTTCGAGGGCCTCGAATTCCAGCATGTGGTCCGAGAAAACAATCAAGTGGCGGATATCCTCGCCCGCATCGGCGCTAAGCGCGACCCTGTCCCACCTAATATCTTCTTGGAAAGACTGTTTAAGCCATCCGTGGTGTGGGAAGGGGAGACCAGCAAAAACAGTCCGGATCCAGCCACAACACCAGACCCCGAATACTCTGACGTAATCGAAGCCTCTGGCACCGAAATAACACCTTCGGCCCACGTGATTATGGCTGTCATCGCCCCATGGACAGAACCCTTCTTGGCTTACCTAACTAGGCAAGAACTCCCTGATGACCCAAACGAGGCACGTTGCATTGTGCGGCGGTCTAAAGCCTACAAGGTCCAGGAGGGAGAGCTTTATAAGAAAAGCGCTACCAGAGTACCTCAAAGGTGCATCTCCGAAGAGGATCGACGGCAACTTTTGGCAAAAATTAATGCTGGACTCGGCGGCCACCATGCCGTAGCTCGGGCCCTTGTAAGCAAGGCCTTCCGTACAGGTTTTTACTGGCCGATGGCCCGAGCAAACGCACAGGACCTCGTTCAACATTGCGTCGGTTGCCAGCTTTTTGCAAACCAAAGCCATATGCCACCTACCGCTCTCCAAACAATCCCCATTACTTGGCCCTCTGCGGTTCGGGGGCTTGATAGAGGCAAAGGTGTCCCGTCTTTCGATGAGATGATGGATATCGCTTTGGTGGCAGTCGACTTTGACGATCCGACTACGAACGTGCGAGGACGTCGCGCCTTAGCAATCGCTAAACCAACTCTGAGAGGTTATTGACCACGCCGGAGCACGATCAACCTGACCACGAGGGTCTGTTTCCTGCGAGCAAACGAAGAACAAGCAAGAAACTGAGATTGCAATCTAGATATTGCGAATATAAGATGAAAGCTTTATTGATCAAGGTGGGGTTCTGTGACGCCTTTGTTTGGTCGCTGAACACAAACGAAGTACGCGAAGTTGCAGCTATGGCGAACTTTTAATCTAAACAAAACCCAAAGTCTAAACGATGCCCTAAGGGCTGTATATATGGAGGAAGAGGGGGGAATTTCGTGGCCCTTGGTGGAGGGGTCCGAAATCAACCCTATCTCTTGTTTCCCCACACATACGGACTCTAAAAATAGCCTATACTTATGTATTTCGAAATTACATGGGCCTGGCCCAATAATAAGGTGACGCAGCACCTAAAATAGCCTCGGGACGAAATTTATGAAGTGGCATCTTGTATATTTCGTCCAAGGCTTCATGCACCCATTATGGTGGCTTCAAAGTCCTGAAATCATCACTTGTAACTCCGTTCTTGTTCCCCTTGCGCATGCCATCATCTCCATGCTTGTTCTTGCTCCAATGTTCATCCTTCTCCAAGCTAGGCCCTTCATTTGTAAGCAAAACAAATGTATCCAACTTAGGCAGCATCATATTCTCATGAACATTAGAATCATTACCAAGAAACGAAAGTACCTGGTAATTTAGTTGGCGTGCACGAGCTCTAGTAATTGGTCCAGTATGTATAGCAGCAGGGGCTGTGGGTGTAACAATGGTATTGATGTCCTCATCATCCTCCCATTCTTGAAATGAAGTTGTCCTCGACGGAAACTCATCTTCCTCACCCAAATAAGGCTTCAAATCTGCAATGTTAAAAGTAACCCCAAAATCTGCAGGCAGCTCAAGTTTATATATCATTTATTTTCTCTAACACCTTAAAGGGACCATCAGCACGTGGCATTAGCTTTGATTTGCGCAAATCAGGAAATCTATCCTTACGCAAATGTAACCAAACAAGATCTCCAGGTGCAAACACAACATGTTTTCTACCCTTATCTCCAGCAAGTTTATATTTAGCATTCATATGCTCAATGTTTTCCTTAGTTAACTCATGCATTTTTAAAATCAATTCAGCACGTTGTTTAGCATCAAAATTAACCTTCTCCGAGGATGGAAGAGGCAACAAATCAATAGGTGCACGAGGTAGGAAACCATACACAACTTCAAAAGGGCACATCTTAGTAGTAGAATGCAATGAACGGTTATAAGAAAATTCAATATGAGGCAAGCATTCCTCCCACATTTTCTTATTATTCTTCAAAACAACCCTAAGCATAGTAGACAACGTTCTATTGACTACTTCAGTTTGTCCATCAGTTTGGGGGTGACAAGTAGTACTAAAAAGCAGTTTAGTCCCCAACTTAGCCCATAAACATCTCCAAAAGTGGCTAAGAAATTTAGTATCACGATCTGAAACAATAGTATTTGGCACACCATGCAAGCGAATAATTTCACGAAAGAACAAATCAGCAACATTAACAGCATCATCGCTTTTATGACATGGTATAAAGTGTGCCATTTTCGAGAATCTATCCACGACAACAAATATGCTATCCCTCCCCTTCTTTGTTCGAGGTAAACCTAAAACAAAGTCCATAGATATATCCTCCCAAGGAACACTAGGTACAGGCAAAGGCATATATAAACCATGAGGATTGAGTCGTGACTTAGCTTTTTGACATGTAGTGCATCGAGCAATAAAACGCTCAACATCCCGTCTCATCTTTGGCCAAAAGAAATGTGTAGCAAGTACGTCCTCCTTCTTCTTCACGCCAAAGTGTCCCATTAATCCTCCTCCATGCGCCTCCTGCAACAAAAAAAGACGAACGGAGCTAGCTGGAATGCATAGCTTGTTAGCACGAAACACAAATCCATCGTTAACGACGAACTTGTTCCACATTCTTCCTTCTTTACAATTCTGCATTACATCTTTAAAATCAGCATCATGCACATATTGATCTTTGATGGTCTCCAAACCAAATATTTTGAAGTCAAGTTGTGAAAGCATAGTATAGCGGCGAGACAATGCATCAGCAATAACATTTTCTTTTCCCTTCTTGTCTTTAATGACATAAGGAAAAGTCTCAATGAATTCAACCCATTTAGCATGTCTACGATTCAGTTTAGCTTGACTTTTAATATGTTTCAAAGATTCATGATCAGAATGTATAACAAATTCTTTGGGCCATAAATAATGTTGCCATATTTCTAAAGTCCGAACAAGAGCATATAATTCTTTATCATAAGTTGAATAATTCAGACTAGGCCCACTCAATTTTTCAGAAAAGTATGCAACAGGTTTGCCATCTTGTAATAACACACCGCCTAATCCAATTCCACTAGCATCACATTCAAGCTCAAAAGTCTTATTAAAATCAGGAAGTTGGAGTAAAGGAGCATGTGTCAACTTATCTTTCAATACCGAGAAGGCTTCTTCCTGTGCGGTACCCCAAAGAAAAGGCACATCTTTCTTTGTAAGCTCATTGAGAGGTGCAGCAATGGTGCTGAAATCTCTCACAAAACGCCTATAGAATCCAGCGAGGCCAAGAAAACTCCTCACTTGTGTGACCGTTTTGGGTTGCGGCCAACTCTCAATAGCTTCAATCTTGGCTTTATCAACTTCAATTCCCTGTGGAGTAACAACATAGCCAAGAAAAGATACTCGGTCGGTGCAAAAGGTGCACTTCCCAAGGTTACCAAACAAATGTGCATCACGTAGAGCAATAAAAACAGCACGTAAATGTTCCAAATGTTCTTCCAAAGATCTGCTATAAATCAATATGTCATCAAAGTAAACTACCACAAATCGTCCAATGAAAGCACCTAAAACTTCGTTCATTAATCTCATGAAAGTACTAGGTGCATTAGTTAACCCAAAAGGCATGACTAACCACTCATATAATCCAAACTTAGTTTTGAATGCTGTTTTCCATTCATCTCCCAATTTCATACGAATTTGATGGTATCCACTGCGCAAATCAACTTTGGAGAATATTGTAGAGCCACTCAATTCATCAAGCATATCATCTAGCCTAGGAATAGGATGACGATAACGAATAGTAATATTATTAATGCCTCTACAATCAACACACATACGTGATGTACCATCCTTTTTCGGCACTAGAATAATAGGAACAGCACAAGGACTAAGGGATTCGCGTATATAACCTTTGTCGAGAAGCTCTTGTACTTGACGCATAATCTCCTTCGTCTCCTCTGGATTGGTACGGTATGGTGCACGGTTTGGCAGTGAAGCACTGGGAATTAAGTCAATCTGATGCTCAATCCCTCGAATAGGCGGTAATCCCGGTGGCACGTCTTGTGGAAAGACGTCAGCGAACTCCTGCAAAATGTTAGTGACAGCAGGAGGCAAAGAGGAAGGCACGTCCTCGAATGAAAATAATGCCTCTTTGCACACAAAAGCATAGCAAACAGATTTGCTGACATCTAGCTCATCAATATCAGATTTGGTGGCAAATAAACATGCACTTTTCAATTTAATTTCAGAAGCAACACTAGATGGTTTATTATTAGGCTTCATTTGTTGCTCAAATTCTTTTGCCACAATCTGATTTTCACTCTTATTCGTCTCCTGTTTTGCTTTATTAGCTCTATTAATATCATCTTTCAAAATGGAATCAGGAGTCATAGGAAGCAAAGTAATATTTTTATCCTTATGAACAAGAGTATAGTGATTGTTTCTACCATGGTGTACAGAATTTTTATCAAATTTCCATGGTCTACCAAGTAATAAGGAACATGCTTGCATAGGTACCACATCACAATCAACATAATCGGCATATGTAGAGATACTAAAATGCACACGAACAATACGTGTTACCTTAACCTTGCCGCTGTTGTTGAACCATTGGATGTAGTAAGGATGTGGATGTGGTCTTGTGGTGAGAGAAAGCTTCTCCACCATCTCCATGCTAGCCAAGTTGTTGCAGCTCCCTCCGTCTATGATGACGCGCACAGAACGTTCCTTCACAACTCCCTTGGTATGGAACAAATTGTGCCTCTGATTTTGCTCAGCTTGTGTGATCTGCACACTCAAAACACGTTGAGCAACTAAACATTCATACCTATCAGCGTCTTCAGGAGCCATGTATTGCGTCTCATGATCAGAATCATCTCCACCATGTTCTTCACGTGTAATAAGAGCCAATGTCTCCTCATCATAGTCACTAGCAGACTCATATCCACCATCCGCGGTAGCAATCATCACACGCGGAGATTTGCATTCTCTCGCATAATAACCTCCTCCCTTACAACGACGACAAATAATATCACTTGTGTGCCCTGTTGATGCCATGGAAGAAGAAGAACGTTGTGCAGGCCCCGCAGGTGCGCTCTTGGCAGATAATGGTGGTTGTGCCTGTTTTCTTGTATCACGGCTGGAGGTTGCACCGGATGGAGGTGCTGGTGCAGTTGAAGTAGAAGATGCACGTGGTGTCCATGATGAAGGTCGGCCTGCAGAAAAGTTAGTTCGCCCCAATGCTTGTCGATCCTGCACTTCACGTTCAGCTTTACAAGCAAGATGGAATAAACGAGTGATATTAGTATACTCCTTATAGTCTAGAATGGTCTGAATCTCTCTATTTAATCCAGCCAGAAAACGTGCAAGCATAGCTTCATTCTCCTCAACAATACCACATCTAATCATGCCAGTTTGTAATTCCTGATAATATTCTTCTACAGAATTTTTCCCTTGTCTTAAACGCTGCAATTTTTGAAGCAATTCACGTTGATAATATGGTGGAACCCAACGCGTACGCATAGCAGTTTTCAAAGCAGCCCAAGTAGTTGGAATAGGATATAATCTACAATGTTCAGACCACCATACACATGCAAAACTAGTGAAAGCACAAACAGCAGCAGCAACTCGTCTCTCCGCAGGATATTGTAAACATGTAAATCGTTGTTCAGTTTCTAACTCCCAAGTAAGATATATATCAGGAACATATCTACCCTCAAATGGTGGAATATTCAATTTCAATTTAGGAATATGGACATCATCTCGTACCTGAGGTGGTGGTGCAGGCCTACCATTACGAATATATACCTGAGGTCGACCTGCTGGTGGTGGTACAGGTGGCTGCACGTAGTGCTGATTTTGATCAACCTCATCCTCATAATCTCCCACATAATCATCCTCCTCCGCATCAGCAGCAGGAGCCACAGAAGTATCAACAGCAGCACCAACAGTTTGGCCAAATGCAAGAGGAACACGGCTTGCTCGGGGGAGGTCTGTTTCGCGACGTGGAGGTAGTCGTTGTTGTTGTTGTTGGAGAGGTGCGTTACGTGCAGCGGGTGGTGGTGGTGGTGGAAGACGCGCGAGCAATTCATTAAACTTGTTATCGAGCTTTGTTTTGAACGTCTTCTCAAGGCCAGTGATCTTCTCCATGTCCTCTTCAAAATTGTTCAGCACATCTTGCACCTGTTCAGTCATCATTTGCTGAAACTTATCATGAAGCTCCTTGTTCGATAAATTCTCCCAGTCAATCTCGTTGGCTTGTGATCCTGGCATGGTTAGCAGCAATAGAAACACACAAGAATATGATCCTACAGACTATGAACAAGTTGATAGAGGCGAGGGTGTCCCGATCTTTCGATGAGATGATAACTATCGATTTGGGTGGAGACGACTTTGACGATCCGACTACAAACGTGCACGACGTTGCGCCTTAGCAATCGCTAAACCAATCTCCTGAGGTTACTGACGATGCCGGAAGCACGGTCAGCCTGACCACGAAGGTCTATTCCTGCAAGCAATCAAAGAACGAGCAAGAATATGATAAAGCAATCTGAATATTGCAAATATATATGAGGTGTTGATAATGGTGGGGATCCGTAAGCGGTCTTGGTCTGGTCGTTGGACACAAACGAAGTACACGAAGTTGCAATGGCTAACTTTTAACTAAACAAATCCCAAGGAAAAGCTACTAGATGGATCTACTTATATAGGAGCAAGGGGTGGCGGCCAAGGAGGTGGGAGGACGTCCCAAGGCAGCCTAAAACTAAATCTAGGTCGTACAAGGCCAATGGGCCCAAGTGGAGGTGATGTAACACCTTTGAACTTGTAGTTTGACTCGGATTCTGCTGCAGCATCAGATTGTTTCGTCTACAACTCAACGCTCCGGACGAATTTGAAGGTGATTCCAATTGGGTTGGAAAGTGCACGAAATCTAGTTTCCAACAAAAAAAGAATCACCCAATTCGGAGTCCGTATGAAAAACTTGTGTGCGTTTTGAGTCAGATGTGTCTGTGCAGTCCGAATCTGAATCCAGAACGTGAGAGACTTGGACTCTATCTTCTCTTGGGCCAAAAGTGACGTGAGAGGACTTTTTGGACAGCAAATAAACATCTCTTTCTTCCTTATCTTCATATGTGGATTGTACAAATGTCCCATACACCTGCAATTAGACAAAACACAAAAGTGTGTGAAGTATTTTTGTTCTGGATAACATAAATAGATTATTGAATAGTTTGCACTAGAAATCACCTGACAAATATGTATATATGCAATATTTTTGGTCATATCCAAGGTAGTCATGTCCTCATCATCCTCCCCTTCTTGAAAATAAAGCCGTCCTCGGCGTTGCTTAATCTGAAATGTGGCTAACAAAAGAGACAAGGTGTACATGTTGTATATGTATATGTCATCCATTTTTACTTCCCTTGATTTTTGCATATATGACACATGAATAGATGAGTAACTTGCATAGTTCATAAAATCTAAAGCCAAAAAATTAGCACAAGAAGTAGAAGGCATGAAAATATTGCAACTCAGTTTGCACATATAAGTGAAGCTGTTATTCATTTCAAAAGATTGACAATGTTCATCATTAAACCATCCCAACATTGGTGAATAAACCTTACTTGCATCAAATTTACATGCTACAACATGCTTAAATAAGCAAACATGCAATAAGTCATTCAACACAGAATCATCACCAAGATTAGAGGTCATATCAAAATGATTAAACATTGGTTCTTTTGCATCAATAGTTAATTCAATGGGTGCACTCAAAATTGTTGGTATTTCAGTTGTTTGATCACATGGCAAAGTCAAATTATCAACATCATATTCTCATGAACATTAGAATCATTACCAAGAAACGAAAGTACCTGGTAATTTAGTTGGCGTGCACGAGCTCTAGTAATTGGTCCAGTATGTATAGCAACAGGGGCTGTGGGTGTAACAATTGTATTGATGTCCTCATCATCCTCCCCTTCTTGAAATGAAGTCGTCCTCGACGGAAGTTCATCTTCCTCACCCACATAATGCTTCAAATCTGCAATGTTAAAAGTGGGACTAACCCCAAAATCTGCAGGCAGCTCAAGTTTATATGCATTATCATTTATTTTCTCTAACACCTTAAAGGGACCATCAGCACGTGGCATTAGCTTTGATTTGCGCAAATCAGGAAATCTATCCTTACGCAAATGTAACCAAACAAGATCTCCAGGTGCAAACACAACATGTTTTCTACCCTTATCTCCAGCAAGTTTATATTTAGCATTCATACGCTCAATGTTTTCCTTAGTTAACTCATGCATTTTTAAAATCAATTCAGCACGTTGTTTAGCATCAAAATTAACCTTCTCCGAAGATGGAAGAAGCAACAAATCAATAGGTGCACGAGGTAGGAAACCATACACAACTTCAAAAGGGCACATCTTATTAGTAGAATGCAATGAACGATTATAAGCAAATTCAATATGAGGCAAGCATTCCTCCCACATTTTCTTATTATTCTTCAAAACAGCCCTAAGCATAGTAGACAACGTTCTATTGACTACTTCAGTTTGTCCATCAGTTTGGGGGTGACATGTAGTACTAAAAAGCAGTTTAGTCCCCAACTTAGCCCATAAACATCTCCAAAAGTGGCTAAGAAATTTAGTATCACGATCTGAAACAATAGTATTTGGCACACCATGCAAGCGAATAATTTCACGAAAGAACAAATCAGCAACATTAACAGCATCATCGCTTTTATGACATGGTATAAAGTGTGCCATTTTCGAGAATCTATCCACGACAACAAATATGCTATCCCTCCCCTTCTTTGTTCGAGGTAAACCTAAAACAAAGTCCATAGATATATCCTCCCAAGGAACACTAGGTACAGGCAAAGGCATATATAAACCATGAGGATTGAGTCGTGACTTAGCTTTTTGACATGTAGTGCATCGAGCAATAAAACGCTCAACATCCCGTCTCATCTTTGGCCAAAAGAAATGTGTAGCAAGTACGTCCTCCTTCTTCTTCACGCCAAAGTGTCCCATTAATCCTCCTCCATGCGCCTCCTGCAACAAAAAAAGACGAACGGAGCTAGCTGGAATGCATAGCTTGTTAGCACGAAACACAAATCCATCGTTAACGACGAACTTGTTCCACATTCTTCCTTCTTTACAATTCTGCATTACATCTTTAAAATCAGCATCATGCACATATTGATCTTTGATGGTCTCCAAACCAAATATTTTGAAGTCAAGTTGTGAAAGCATAGTATAGCGGCGAGACAATGCATCAGCAATAACATTTTCTTTTCCCTTCTTGTCTTTAATGACATAAGGAAAAGTCTCAATGAATTCAACCCATTTAGCATGTCTACGATTCAGTTTAGCTTGACTTTTAATATGTTTCAAAGATTCATGATCAGAATGTATAACAAATTCTTTGGGCCATAAATAATGTTGCCATATTTCTAAAGTCCGAACAAGAGCATATAATTCTTTATCATAAGTTGAATAATTCAGACTAGGCCCACTCAATTTTTCAGAAAAGTATGCAACAGGTTTGCCATCTTGTAATAACACACCGCCTAATCCAATTCCACTAGCATCACATTCAAGCTCAAAAGTCTTATTAAAATCAGGAAGTTGGAGTAAAGGAGCATGTGTCAACTTATCTTTCAATACCGAGAAGGCTTCTTCCTGTGCGGTACCCCAAAGAAAAGGCACATCTTTCTTTGTAAGCTCATTGAGAGGTGCAGCAATGGTGCTGAAATCTCTCACAAAACGCCTATAGAATCCAGCGAGGCCAAGAAAACTCCTCACTTGTGTGACCGTTTTGGGTTGCGGCCAACTCTCAATAGCTTCAATCTTGGCTTTATCAACTTCAATTCCCTGTGGAGTAACAACATAGCCAAGAAAAGATACTCGGTCGGTGCAAAAGGTGCACTTCCCAAGGTTACCAAACAAACGTGCATCACGTAGAGCAATAAAAACAACACGTAAATGTTCCAAATGTTCTTCCAAAGATCTGCTATAAACCAATATGTCATCAAAGTAAACTACCACAAATCGTCCAATGAAAGCACGTAAAACTTCGTTCATTAATCTCATGAAAGTACTAGGTGCATTAGTTAACCCAAAAGGCATGACTAACCACTCATATAATCCAAACTTAGTTTTGAATGCTGTTTTCCATTCATCTCCCAATTTCATACGAATTTGATGGTATCCACTACGCAAATCAACTTTGGAGAATATTGTAGAGCCACTCAATTCATCAAGCATATCATCTAGCCTAGGAATAGGATGACGATAACGAATAGTAATATTATTAATGCCTCTACAATCAACACACATACGTGATGTACCATCCTTTTTCGGCACTAGAATAATAGGAACAGCACAAGGACTAAGGGATTCGCGTATATAACCTTTGTCGAGAAGCTCTTGTACTTGACGCATAATCTCCTTCGTCTCCTCTGGATTGGTACGGTATGGTGCACGGTTTGGCAGTGAAGCACCGGGAATTAAGTCAATCTGATGCTCAATCCCTCGAATAGGCGGTAATCCCGGTGGCACGTCTTGTGGAAAAACGTCAGCGAACTCCTGCAAAATGTTAGTGACAGCAGGAGGCAAACTTTTAACTAAACAAATCCCAAAGTCTAAACGATGCCCTAAGGGCTGTATATATGGAGGAAGAGGGGGGAATTTCGTGGCCCTTGGTGGAGGGGTCCGAAATCAACCCTATATCTTGTTTCCCCACACATACGGACTCTAAAAATAGCCTATACTTATGTATTTCGAAATTACATGGGCCTGGCCCAATAATAAGGTGACGCAGCACCTAAAATAGCCTCGGGACGAAATTTATGAAGTGGCATCTTGTATATTTCGTCCAAGGCTTCATGCACCCATTATGGTGGCTTCAAAGTCCTGAAATCATCACTTGTAACTCCGTTCTTGTTCCCCTTGCGCATGCCATCATCTCCATGCTTGTTCTTGCTCCAATGTTCATCCTTCTCCAAGCTAGGCCCTTCATTTGTAAGCAAAACAAATGTATCCAATTTAGGCAGCATCATATTCTCATAAACATTAGAATCATTACCAAGAAACGAAAGTACCTGGTAATTTAGTTGGCGTGCACGAGCTCTAGTAATTGGTCCAGTATGTATAGCAGCAGGGGCTGTGGGTGTAACAATTGTATTGATGTCCTCATCAGTGCACCTCTCGTGACGGTTGTGGTATTTGCAAAGGTGGTGGCACGTCTCCCGCGATCGACAAAGCCCATGAATTGACTCTGGATCCTGTCATGATTAGTAGAACAAGAAACAAAACCCAAAAATAATGTTCCTATAACTACTAGGATGTGGTGGTAAAACGCTCACAGTAAAGCAAATATCAATGTCTTACAAGTTCTTACCATGCAGCAGGCGGTGATCGGCAACCAGCGGTGTCAAGTAACTCCGAATATTGAGTAAAGCGATTGCCAGGGGAGCGTACGTATACACGGTGTAGAAATATGTGGAGCTGGGTTGGCTATATATGGTAGCAAAAGATTAGCAATAATCAATTCAAAGATGCAATGTTGAATAAACGCTCAACGACGGTACTGTGCTGGTCCTAGGCTAGACCGAACTAGAGACGCGAGCCTAGAACACTAATGAGGTCACGTCGTAGCACAACCAGCATCAATGAAGGATACAAAGTAGCTCTGGACAGCAAGATATAAGTGAAGATCACAACGGCAGTAAAGATAATGATGTGAAACAAGAGCCAAGCTCTTTTACTGAACAGTGCACAAAACAGATCCGAATTCAGGTACGAAATTGATTCTAGATAGATCCAATTTTTTTCTTCTCTCTTTTTTTTCTCACGCTTTTTTTTCTTTTTCTTCTCCCTCTTTCTTTTTTTTTCTTTCCTTTTTTCTCTTTTTTTTTCTTTATCTTCTTTTTCTCCCTCTTTCCAAGACAAACTAGATAAGATGCAGATTCGATCAGGCGAAGATGTGAGTGACCTCAACTATGATTATGACAATAAACAGTGCGTAGCACGTGGTGGAAATTGGTGGATTGGATGGTGGACAGCGGATGGGATAATGATGCAGCGGCTGCGTGACTAATGTGAACAGAACTCGAAACTCTAAAGGAACTAGACACTAAGACCAGCAACTCGACACGACGATGCAACCGATAATTCAACTATGCAAGCAATGAAAAGAAAATTGCAAAGGCTCAGACTGGCTTGGACCAAGGATGAATAGATCTAACTCTTTTTTGTGGCTTTTTCTTGGACAATAGGTAAGAAAATAAATCTAATCTAGGAAAACTGGAAATTCTCACCGAGCAACCTGAAAACTGATACCACTTGATAGAGGCGAGGGTGTCCCGATCTTTCGATGAGATGATAACCATCGATTTGGGTGGAGACGACTTTGACGATCCGACTACAAACGTGCACGACGTTGCGCCTTAGCAATCGCTAAACCAATCTCCTGAGGTTACTGACGATGCCGGAAGCACGGTCAGCCTGACCACGAAGGTCTATTCCTGCAAGCAATCGAAGAACGAGCAAGAATATGATAAAGCAATCTGAATATTGCAAATATATATGAGGTATTGATAATGGTGGGGATCCGTAAGCGGTCTTGGTCTGGTCGTTGGACACAAACGAAGTACACGAAGTTGCAATGGCTAACTTTTAACTAAACAAATCCCAAGGAAAAGCTACTAGATGGATCTACTTATATAGGAGCAAGGGGTGGCGGCCAAGGAGGTGGGAGGACGTCCCAAGGCAGCCTAAAACTAAATCTAGGTCGTACAAGGCCAATGGGCCCAAGTGGAGGTGATGTAACACCTTTGGACTTGTAGTTTGACTCGGATTCTGCTGCAGCATCAGATTGTTTCGTCTACAACTCAACGCTCCGGACGAATTTGAAGGTGATTCCAATTGGGTTGGAAAGTGCACGAAATCTAGTTTCCAACAAAAAAAGAATCACCCAATTCGGAGTCCGTATGAAAAACTTGTGTGCGTTTTGAGTCAGATGTGTCTGTGCAGTCCGAATCTGAATCCGGAACGTGAGAGACTTGGACTCTATCTTCTCTTGGGCCAAAAGTGACGTGAGAGGACTTTTTGGACAGCAAATAAACATCTCTTTCTTCCTTATCTTCATATGTGGATTGTACAAATGTCCCATACACCTGGAATTAGACAAAACACAAAAGTGTGTGAAGTATTTTTGTTCTGGATAACATAAATAGATTATTGAATAGTTTGCACTAGAAATCACCTGACAAATATGTATATATGCAATATTTTTGGTCATATCAAAGGTAGTCATGTCCTCATCACAAGTGGTGGTGGTGGGTGTCACAAATCCGTCAAGCAAAACTCAAATTCTTACCAGTTCTTACCCAGCAACAGGCGGTGATCGGCAACCGTTGTAGTCAAAACTCTCAAAGCTTGGATAGAGCGATTACCAGGGAGAGTCAAACGCACGACGTAGATGTATGTGGAGCTGGGAAGGCTTATAATATGGTAGCAAAAAGGTCAGCAATAATCAATTCAGAGATGCAAAGTTGAATAAACGCTCAACGACGATACTGTGCTGGTCCTAGGCTAGACTGTGCTAGAGACGCGAGCCTAGAACACCAACAAAATCACGGCGCGGCACGTAAACAAGGGAGGAGCACACTCTGAATTTTTTTTCTCTTTTTTTTGCACTTTTTTTTCCTCTTTTTTTTTTGCTCCGCAACAATTTTTTTTCGAAAAAGTCTACAGATGGTCTAAAAACTGCCTAGCCAGAATTGGAACTATTTTTCTTCTGCGGATGGCTCGGAAGTTGGGGAGTCCTTCTCTGTCACGACTCGGAGTATCGCGTGATCTGGAAATCGAGAACAATGCAACAATTACTGGACTCAGACTAGGACTGGTGGCAGAGATGAATCTGGTGGAACTCGGACTGGTGGCGGAGATGAATCTGGTGGAACACGGACAGGTGGCGGATATATGTTGCAGGTGAACTCGGATTGGCGTGATGGCGGCGGATATGTGGTGGCGTATATGGATTCGGATTGGCGGTGAATATGTGGTGGTGGTATATGGCAACAGCGACGATGATGATGCGGTGGTGATATATGGCAGCGGCGACGTGACAACCTGTGAACAGAACTCGAAACTCTAAAAGACTAGACGCTAAGACCAGCAACTGGACACGACGATGCAACCGCAAATTCAACAAAGCAAATACAGAAAAAAATTATGCAAGGCTTAGATTGGTTCGGATGGGATGAACTAACCCTAATTTTTTTTTGGCTTTTTCGTGGACTATAGGTATGAAGAACAGACTCGATCTAAACTACGAAAAACTGTAAAATCTCACCGGGCAACCTGGAAATCTGATACCACTTGATAGAGGCAAAGGTGTCCCGTCTTTCGATGAGATGATGGATATCGCTTTGGTGGCAGTCGACTTTGACGATCCGACTACGAACGTGCGAGGACGTCGCGCCTTAGCAATCGCTAAACCAACTCCGAGAGGTTATTGACCACGCCGGAGCACGATCAACCTGACCATGAGGGTCTGTTTCCTGCGAGCAAACGAAGAACAAGCAAGAAACTGAGATTGCAATCTGGATATTGCGAATATAAGATGAAAGCTTTGTTGATCAAGGTGGGGTTCTGTGACGCCTTTGTCTGGTCGTTGAACACAAACGAATAACACGAAGTTGCAGCTATGGCGAACTTTTAATCTAAACAAAACCCAAAGTCTAAACGGTGCCCTAAGGGCTGTATATATGGAGGAAGAGAGGGGGAATTTCGTGGCCCTTGGTGGAGGGGTCCGAAATCAACCCTATCTCTTGTTTCCCCACACATACGGACTCGAAAAATAGCCTATACTTATGTATTTCGAAATTACATGGGCCTGGCCCAATAAAAAGGTGACGCAGCACCTATAATAGCCTCGGGACGAAATTTATGAAGTGGCATCTTGTATATTTCGTCCAAGGTTTCATGCACCCATTATGGTGGCTTCAAAGTCCTGAAATCATCACTTGTAACTCCGTTCTTGTTCCCCTTGCGCATGGCATCATCTCCATGCTTGTTCTTGCTCCAATGTTCATCCTTCTCCAAGCTAGGCCCTTCATTTGTAAGCAAAACAAATGTATCCAATTTAGGCAGCATCATATTCTCATGAACATTAGAATCATTACCAAGAAACGAAAGTACCTGATAATTTAATTGGCGTGCGCGAGCTCTAGTAATTGGTCCCGTATATTTAGCAGTAGGGGCTGTGGGTGTAACAATGGTATTGATGTCCTCATCATTACCTCCGTTAATTTTTTATATATCCGTTATCTGTCTTTTGTTTCTTTCTTTCTTCCCTTTTTCTTCACGGCCTTAAAATGTTAAAATGTGTCTTGACTACACAATCTTGACACGCTAGGCGTGCTCATTATACCTGTGGGCTTCTTATACATAAGCTTAATATAACTATGTTCCGAGCTCTATGCCCCCGCACATGTGTTATTTTTCCACATGTACCTTTTCTTCACCATTATATGCATCGATATGACTTAAGTTTTGGCCAAGCTGGGTTGCCTGGCTCTTGTGTTTATGCCCTACGTTCCCGTTAATTCGGCTAGGGCATAAGGGGAGCACCTCAGTGATTGTTACTGCCGGGTCAGCCGGATGTGTACCTCAGACTAGGTGAAGCCGAAAGCTAGCGTTCTTAAGGGAATATTCGGTCGGTGAACAAAAGATGACTTTTATTTATTGTAATACATGCCCCCAGATGTTTATATCCTGCGTCTCTTTTTGCAGTTCGGACATTCACATTAATGCATGCATACCCAGGGAAAGGAACCCTTAACGGAACTATTCTCCTTGGAAGATGTTTCTTACTATCCATGTAATATAACATAGCTAGTTGGGTACTTGTCTGTTCAAGCACTTATGACCCCTACGCCTGGTTTCCACGTGTACCCCGGTTTTTACATAACTGAGCAAGTATTCGGATAGACTCCGGACTGTCGGGTCCGGAGGTCGAAGCGAAAAGGTCTGCCATGACAAATGATTTACAATCCGGCTAGGGACAATATATGTCACCTGAAGTACACAGTCACGTACACTGACTAAATTCTTCTTCTATATCATCCAACTGCTGTTTAGCCTACAATCCTGCTGGTAATACTTTGCGGCTAATTTCACCTGGTCATACACCAAACTGACGGGGATCTCTTTCCCATCAGACCCCACAGGTCCGACTTCGGCCATGTGGTTCGGGTCAGCCTTGGTATATCGCGTCTTCACCATGGCCCAGGCTTCCCTTGCACCTTGTCGGCAGGATGATATCTTCCATAATCGGAAGCCCCACCGCGCTCCCTTGAGCATCCCTACAAGCTCCCCCATGCCTCCTGGCAGGGAGGCGGATGGCTACAAGGCTTGGGCAATGCCATGCATCACCTGCCAAACTTGTTCGTGCAGTTGTGAGAGCTCTGGCAGAAGATCACCCGCAGACCCGGGCATCTCCTCTGCGAGACGACCCGTTAGCATACCTACAAATATAACTCTGTAAGCCGGTTTCTTCGCCGAACTCTATAAAAGTTCTTTCAAGCATTTAATAAATATGCCATGTCGAAGCCTCTTATTCTCCTTCACGAAGTCAGCAAGCTGGTCCCGAACATCTTTCAGTTCAATGCCCAGCTGGGTATTGGCATCCTGGAGATCATTATTCTCCCGCCTAACCTGCGTAAGCACGCGCTCGCCAGCCTTTAGCTGTCGTTGAGCATGTTGCTCATCCCCTCGCACGACCTCCGGATTCACTCCGGGATCATCTGCAGAATCTGTTGTTAGATTTGCATGCATGCCGAATACTAAATGGTACATGTCATTCTTTTAGATAGAAACAAGTGTTACCAGATGGGGCCTTCTCGGACTCCTTCATTGCGGCAACTGCGGCCCGTAGCTGGGCTTTGCACTCCTCCAGCTCTTGAGACAACTGGCTATTCTTCTCCGTAAGAACCTACGCAAACAATGATCCTTAAATCAGTTGTGGCAACTGTTTCAAGTCTCAGGGGCTACTGATATACATAATTATTAGATTTTCTTACCCGTATATCCTTTACATACCGGTCCGTGGCTCGGGCAAGACCATTTTGAGCAGCTCGGGTGTATGTGTCTCCTGAGTTGAAGGCATCGAATGCCTCTTGAGAGAAACAAGCATCGCGGAGTACGGCCCGGCGACGCCTGTGATTCATGGCACTCTTCACTTCGGAATTCGTAGCGGACAACCTGTTCGCATCCTCTGTAGGAGGAACATCCGGTGTTGGCCCCACGTTAGCGTCTGCCTCTAAGTCCAGATCTGGAGCCCGGCTGGTGGAGGCTTAGCCAGCAGGCTCTCCAGATATAGTCTGGCGAGCATTTTTCCTGCCAGGAACCATGGACGTTATTATATTTTAAAGGACGACAACCACAGAGCGGGGTTCTTTTTCATACCTCTGTGACGGCCTCTCAGTCCTGACCGCCTTTCTTTTAAGCCTACCCGGCTTCGGTGCCCTTGTTGGTGAGTCACTGAGGGCCTTCCCTGTAAGACACCATATGTGTGTGGTAGGTGAAGTGCGAAAAAAGGATCCTTCTCAGAAGTTGGGACTCCGGTTTTACTTACATGCGATGTAGGGAGCAGTCCAGGATAATCGGCTATGATGGCCACCAAGGCACCGTCGCAGCTTAACTGATAGAACATCCTGTCGATGAGCTCCACAAATGTGTCCGGATCTTCTTCGAGTCCGGGGTCGAGGGCCCGGTCAGGGTCCTCTGGTTGTGGAGACGGGCTGTGGACCTCCCTCACAACTTTTCGAAGTTCCTGCTATGAAATAGCAAGGTAAATACTTATGACGAAGAATGCTGGAAGGCCTGGAATAGAAAGTAGCAGCTCACCCAGTTTGATGAGGACATCAATACAATTGTTACACCCACAGCCCCTGCTGCTATACATACTGGACCAATTACTAGAGCTCGTGCACGCCAACTAAATTACCAGGTACTTTCGTTTCTTGGTAATGATTCTAATGTTCATGAGAATATGATGATGCCTAAATTGGATACATTTGTTTTGCTTACAAATGAAGGGCCTAGCTTGGAGAAGGATGAACATTGGAGCAAGAACAAGCATGGAGATGATGGCATGCGCAAGGGGAACAAGAACGGAGTTACAAGTGATGATTTCAGGACTTTGAAGCCACCATAATGGGTGCATGAAGCCTTGGACGAAATATACAAGATGCCACTTCATAAATTTCGTCCCGAGGCTATTTTAGGTGCTGCGTCACCTTATTATTGGGCCAGGCCCATGTAATTTCGAAATACATAAGTATAGGCTATTTTTAGAGTCCGTATGTGTGGGGAAACAAGAGATAGGGTTGATTTCGGACCCCTCCACCAAGGGCCACGAAATTCCCCCCCCTCTTCCTCCATATATACAGCCCTTAGGGCATCATTTAGACTTTGGGTTTTGTTTAGATTAAAAGTTCGCCATAGCTGCAACTTCGCGTACTTCGTTTGTGTTCAACGACCAGACAAAGGCGTCACAGAACCCCACCTTGATCAATAAAGCTTTCATCTTATATTCGCAATATCCAGATTGCAATCTCAGTTTCTTGCTTGTTCTTCGTTTGCTCACAGGAAACAGACCCTCGTGGTCAGGTTGATCGTGCTCCGGCGTGGTCAATAACCTCTCGGAGTTGGTTTAGCGATTGCTAAGGCGCGACGTCCTCGCACGTTCGTAGTCGGATCGTCAAAGTCGACTACCACCAAAGAGATATCCATCATCTCATCGAAAGACGGGACACCTTTGCCTCTATCAAGTGGTATCAGATTTCCAGGTTGCTCGGTGAGATTTTACAGTTTTTCGTAGTTTAGATCGAGTCTGTTCTTCATACCTATAGTCCACGAAAAAGCCACAAAAAAAATTAGGGTTAGTTCATCATATCCGAACCAATCTGAGCCTTTGCATAATCTTTTTAGGGTTTTGCTTTGTTGAATTTGCGGTTGCATCGTCGTGTCTAGTTGCTGGTCTTAGAGTCTAGTCTTTTAGAGTTTCGAGTTCTGGTCATAAGTTGTCACGCCGCCGCCGCACCATCATCATCACCCCTGCCATCTACCACCACCGCTTATCCGCCACCGCTTCGAATCCGTATCCATATACCACCACAGCTGTCATATACCACCACCGCTGCCATCTACCACCATATATCCACCACCAATCCGAGTTCTTGTCATATTAGGTTTGTTTTCAAGATCCATCTAGATTCCGATTCGTGTTTCCTTGCCGGAGTAGGTTTCGGAAAAAAAAGAGTCCGGAAACCACGCTCCGTTTAGGCCCAAATTTTTTCGAAAACGCATTTTTCGAAAAAATTTCTGGCTATCCTATTTTTAGGTGTTTCTGAGTGTTTTGAGACAGGTGCCATTATAGGAAGTTTTTTTTGACCCGTTTCCAGTTTTTGGGTCCGGGCAGTCGAAAAAAAAATTTGGTCGAAAAAATTTCGTGCCCATCCTGTCAGTTTGAGCTAGGAAGAGTTTTGAGACACTCGCCATTATAGTGATTTTTCGCAAAAAAAAGCAGCGCAAAAAAAAGAGCGCAAAAAAAAAGAGCGAAAAAAAAATTCCAGAGTGTGCTTTTCCCTTGTTTACGTGCCGCGCCGTGATTTTGTTGGTGTTCTAGGCTCGCATCTCTAGCACAGTCTAGCCTAGGACCAGCACAGTACCGTCGTTGAGCGTTTATTCAACTTTGCATCTCTGAATTGATTATTGCTGACCCTTTTTGCTACCATATTATAAGCCTTCCCAGCTCCACATACATCTACGTCCTGCGTTTGACTCTCCCTGGTAATCGCTCTATCCAAGCTTTGAGAGTTTTTGACTACAACGGTTGCCGATCACCGCCTGCTGCTGGGTAAGAACTGGTAAGAATTTGAGATTTGCTTGACGGATTTGTGACACCCACCACCACCTCTTGTTAGTAGTCTGTAGGATCATATTCTTGTGTGTTTCTATTGCTGCTAACCATGCTAGGATCACAAGCCGACGAGACTGACTGGGAGAACATGACGAATAAGGATTTGCATGATAAATTTCAGCAAATGATGAGTGGACAGGTGCAAGACGTGCTAAACAGATTTGAAGAGGCCATGGAGAAGATAGATGGCATGGAGAAGACGTTCGAAACAAAGCTCGATAACAAGTTTAATGAATTGCTCGCGCGTCTTCCACCACCACCACCCGCTGCTCCTAACGCACCTCTCCAACAACAACAACAACGACTACCTCCACGTCGCGAAATAGACCTCCGCCGAGCGAGCCGTGTTGCTCTTGCGTTTGGCCAAACTGTTGGTGCTGCTGTTGATACTTCTGTGGCTCCTGCTGCTGATGCGGAGGAGGATGATTATGTGGGAGATTACGAGGATGAGGTTGCTCAAAATCAGAACTACGTGCAACCACCAGCACCACCACCAGCAGGTCGACCTCAGGTATATATTCGTAATGGTAGGCCTGCACCACCACCTCAGGTACGAGATGATGTCCATATTCCTAAACTGAAATTGAATATTCCACCATTTGAGGGTAGATATGTTCCTGATATATATCTTACTTGGGAGTTAGAAACTGAACAACGTTTTACATGTTTACAATATCCCGAGGAGAGACGGGTTGCTGCTGCTGTTTGTGCTTTCACTAGTTTTGCATGTGTCTGGTGGTCTGAACATTGTAGATTATATCCTATTCCAACTACTTGGGCTGCTTTGAAAACTGCTATGCGTACGTGTTGGGTTCCACCATATTATCAACGTGAATTGCTTCAAAAATTGCAGCGTTTAAGACAAGGAAAAAATTCTGTAGAAGAATATTATCAGGAATTACAAACTGGCATGATTCGATGTGGTATTGTTGAGGAGAATGAAGCTATGCTTGCACGTTTTCTGGGTGGATTAAATAGAGAGATTCAGACCATTCTAGACTATAAGGAGTATACTAATATCACTCATTTATTCCATCTTGCTTGTAAAGCTGAACGTGAAGTGCAGGATCGACAAGCATTGGCCCGAACTAACTTTTCTGCAGGCCGACCTTCATCATGGACACCGCGTGCATCTTCTACTTCAACTGCACCAGCACCTCAATCAGGTGCCTCCTACAGCCGTGATACAAGAAAACAGGAACAACCACCATTATCTGCCAAGAGCGCACCTGCCGGGCCTGCACAGAGTTCTTTTTCTTCCAGGGCATCAACAGGGCACACAAGTGATATTATTTGTCGTCGTTGTAAGGGAGGAGGTCATTATGCGAGAGAATGCAAATCTCCGCGTGTTGATAGAGGCAAAGGTGTCCCGTCTTTCGATGAGATGGTGGATTTCGCTTTGGTGGAAGTCGACTTTGACGATCCGACTACGAACGTGCGAGGACGTCGCGCCTTAGCAATCGCTAAACCAACTCCGAGAGGTTATTGACCACGCCGGAGCACGATCAACCTGACCACGAGGGTCTGTTTCCTGCGAGCAAACGAAGAACAAGCAAGAAACTAAGATTGCAATCTGGATATTGCGAATATAAGATGAAAGCTTTATTGATCAAGGTGGGGTTCTGTGACGCCTTTGTCTGGTCGTTGAACACAAACGAAGTACGCGAAGTTGCAGCTATGGCGAACTTTTAATCTAAACAAAACCCAAAGTCTAAACGATGCCCTAAGGGCTGTATATATGGAGGAAGAGGGGGGGAATTTCGTGGCCCTTGGTGGAGGGGTCCGAA
>NC_041386.1:316166689-316208447 GCF_002162155.2 Triticum dicoccoides | reverse complement strand
TTTTTTTTTGCGAAAAATCACTATAATGGCGAGTGTCTCAAAACTCTTCTTAGCTCAAACTGACAGGATGGGCACGAAATTTTTTTTTGACCAATTTTTTTTTTTGACTGCCCGGACCCAAAAACTGGAAACGGGTCAAAAAAAACTTCCTATAATGGCACCTGTCTCAAAACACTCAGAAACACCTAAAAATAGGATAGCCAGAAAATTTTTCGAAAAATGCGTTTTCGAAAAATTTTGGGCCTAAACGGAGCGTGGCTACCCGACTCTTTTATTTATTTTTATTTTCCGAAACCTACTCCGGCAAGGAAACACGAATCGGAATCTAGATGGATCTCGAAAACAAACCTAATATGACAAGAACTCGGATTGGTGGTGGATATATGGTGGTAGATGGCAGCGGTGGTGGTATATGACAGCTGTGGTGGTATATGGATACGGATTCGAAGCGGTGGTGGATATGAGTCCGCTAGTGACTAAGCAAAACCCTAAAAAGATTATGCAAAGGCTCAGATTGGTTCGGATATGATGAACTAACCCTAATTTTTTTTGTGGCTTTTTCGTGGACTGTAGGTATGAAGAACAGACTCGATCTAAACTATGAAAAACTATAAAATCTCACCGAGCAACCTGGAAATCTGATACCACTTGATAGAGGCAAAGGTGTCCCGTCTTTCGATGAGATGGTGGATTTCGCTTTGGTGGAAGTCGACTTTGACGATCCGACTACGAACATGCGAGGACGTCGCGCCTTAGCAATCGCTAAACCAACTCCGAGAGGTTATTGACCACGCCGGAGCACGATCAACCTGACCACGAGGGTCTGTTTCCTGCGAGCAAACGAAGAACAAGCAAGAAACTAAGATTGCAATCTGGATATTGCGAATATAAGATGAAAGCTTTATTGATCAAGGTGGGGTTCTGTGACGCCTTTGTTTGGTCGTTGAACACAAACGAAGTACGCGAAGTTGCAGCTATGGCGAACTTTTAATCTAAACAAAACCCAAAGTCTAAACGATGCCCTAAGGGCTGTATATATGGAGGAAGAGGGGGGAATTTCGTGGCCCTTGGTGGAGGAGTCCGAAATCAACCCTATCTCTTGTTTCCCCACACATACGGACTCTAAAAATAGCCTATACTTATGTATTTCGAAATTACATGGGCCTGGCCCAATAATAAGGTGACGCAGCACCTAAAATAGCCTCGGGACGAAATTTATGAAGTGGCATCTTGTATATTTCGTCCAAGGCTTCATGCACTCATTATGGTGGCTTCAAAGTCCTGAAATCATCACTTGTAACTCCGTTCTTGTTCCCCTTGCGCATGCCATCATCTCCATGCTTGTTCTTGCTCCAATGTTCATCCTTCTCCAAGCTAGGCCCTTCATTTGTAAGCAAAACAAATGTATCCAATTTAGGCAGCATCATATTCTCATGAACATTAGAATCATTACCAAGAAACGAAAGTACCTGGTAATTTAGTTGGCGTGCACGAGCTCTAGTAATTGGTCCAGTATGTATAGCAGCAGGGGATGTGGGTGTAACAATTGTATTGATGTCCTCATCATCCTCCCGTTCTTGAAATGAAGTCGTCCTCGACGGAAGTTCATCTTCCTCACCCAAATAAGGCTTCAAATCTGCAATGTTAAAAGTGGGACTAACCCCAAAATCTGCAGGCAGCTCAAGTTTATATGCATTATCGTTTATTTTCTCTAACACCTTGAAGGGACCATCAGCACGTGGCATTAACTTTGATTTGCGCAAATCAGGAAATCTATCCTTACGCAAATGTAACCAAACAAGATCTCCAGGTGCAAACACAACATGTTTTCTACCCTTATAAGCAAAAGGACACATCTTAGTAGTAGAATGCAATGAACGATTATAAGCAAATTCAATATGAGTCAAGCATTCCTCCCACATTTTCTTATTATTCTTCAAAACAGCCCTAAGCATAGTAGACAACGTTCTATTGACTACTTCAGTTTGTCCATCAGTTTGGGGGTGACAAGTAGTACTAAAAAGCAGTTTAGTCCCCAACTTAGCCCATAAACATCTCCAAAAGTGGCTAAGAAATTTAGTATCACGATCTGAAACAATAGTATTTGGCACACCATGCAAGCGAATAATTTCACGAAAGAACAAATCAGCAACATTAACAGCATCATCGCTTTTATGACATGGTATAAAGTGTGCCATTTTCGAGAATCTATCCACGACAACAAATATGCTATCCCTCCCCTTCTTTGTTCGAGGTAAACCTAAAACAAAGTCCATAGATATATCCTCCCAAGGAACACTAGGTACAGGCAGAGGCATATATAAACCATGAGGATTGAGTCGTGACTTAGCTTTTTGACATGTAGTGCATCGAGCAATAAAACGCTCAACATCCCGTCTCATCTTTGGCCAAAAGAAATGTGTAGCAAGTACGTCCTCCGTCTTCTTCACGCCAAAATGTCCCATTAATCCTCCTCCATGCGCTTCCTGCAACAACAAAAGACGAACGGAGCTAGCTGGAATGCATAGCTTGTTAGCACGAAACACAAATCCATCGTTAACGACAAACTTGTTCCACATTCTTCCTTCTTTACAATTCTGCATTACATCTTTAAAATCAGCATCATGCACATATTGATCTTTGATGGTCTCCAAACCAAATATTTTGAAGTCAAGTTGTGAAAGCATAGTATAGCGACGAGACAATGCATCAGCAATAACATTTTCTTTTCCTTTCTTGTGTTTAATGACATAAGGGAAAGTCTCAATGAATTCAACCCATTTAGCATGTCTACGATTCAGTTTAGCTTGACTTTTAATATGTTTCAAAGATTCATGATCAGAATGTATAACAAACTCTTTGGGCCATAAATAATGTTGCCATGTTTCTAAAGTCCGAACAAGAGCATATAATTCTTTATCATAAGTAGAATAATTCAGACTAGGCCCACTCAATTTTTCAGAAAAGTATGCAACAGGTTTGCCATCTTGTAATAACACACCTCCTAATCCAATTCCACTAGCATCACATTCAAGCTCAAAAGTCTTATTAAAATTAGGAAGTTGGAGTAAAGGAGCATGTGTCAACTTATCTTTCAATACCGTGAAGGCTTCTTCCTGTGCGGTACCCCAAACAAAAGGCACATCCTTCTTTGTAAGCTCATCGAGAGGTGCAGCAATGGTGCTGAAATCTCTCACAAAACGCCTGATAGAGGCGGGGGTGTCCCGATCTTTCGATGAGATGATAACTATCGATTTGGTGGAGACGACTTTGACGATCCGACTACAAACGTGCACGACGTTGCGCCTTAGCAATCGCTAAACCAATCTCCTGAGATTACTGACGATGCCGGAAGCACGGTCAGCCTGACCACGAAGGTCTATTCCTGCAAGCAATCGAAGAACGAGCAAGAATATGATAAAGCAATCTGAATATTGCAAATATATATGAGGTATTGATAATGGTGGGGATGTGTAAGCGGTCTTGGTCTGGTCGTTGGACACAAACGAAGTACACGAAGTTGCAATGGCTAACTTTTAACTAAACAAATCCCAAAGTCTAAACGATGCCCTAAGGGCTGTATATATGGAGGAAGAGGGGGGGAATTTCGTGGCCCTTGGTGGAGGGGTCCGAAATCAACCCTATCTCTTGTTTCCCCACACATACGGACTCTAAAAATAGCCTATACTTATGTATTTCGAAATTACATGGGCCTGGCCCAATAATAAGGTGACGCAGCACCTAAAATAGCCTCGGGACGAAATTTATGAAGTGGCATCTTGTATATTTCGTCCAAGGCTTCATGCACCCATTATGGTGGCTTCAAAGTCCTGAAATCATCACTTGTAACTCCGTTCTTGTTTCCCTTGCGCATGCCATCATCTCCATGCTTGTTCTTGCTCCAATGTTCATCCTTCTCCAAGCTAGGCCCTTCATTTGTAAGCAAAACAAATGTATCCAATTTAGGCAGCATCATATTCTCATGAACATTAGAATCATTACCAAGAAACGAAAGTACCTGGTAATTTAGTTGGCGTGCACGAGCTCTAGTAATTGGTCCAGTATGTATAGCAGCAGGGGTTGTGGGTGTAACAATTGTATTGATGTCCTCATCACGTGTGATGATTGCTACCG
Source organism: Triticum dicoccoides (assembly GCF_002162155.2). Lineage (NCBI taxonomy): Eukaryota > Viridiplantae > Streptophyta > Magnoliopsida > Poales > Poaceae > Triticum > Triticum dicoccoides. The sequence continues at coordinate 316,204,313 of NC_041386.1, read as the reverse complement.
AGGGTGGTGGATATGAGTCCGCTAGTGACTATGATCAGGAGACATTGGCTCTTATTACACGTGAAGAACATGGTGGAGATGATTCTGATCATGAGACGCAATACATGGCTCCTGAAGACGCTGACAGGTATGAATGTTTAGTTTCTCAACGTGTTTTGAGTGTGCAGGTCACACAAGCTGAGCAAAATCAGAGGCACAATTTGTTCCATACCAAGGGAGTTGTGAAGGAACATTCTGTGCGCGTCATAATAGACGGAGGGAGCTGCAACAACTTGGCTAGCATGGAGATGGTGGAGAAGCTTTCTCTCACCACAAGACCACATCCACATCCTTACTACATCCAATGGTTCAACAACAGCGGCAAGGTTAAGGTAACACGTACTGTTCGTGTGCATTTTAGTATCTCTACATATGCTGATTATGTTGATTGTGATGTGGTACCTATGCAAGCATGTTCCTTATTACTTGGTAGACCATGGCAATTTGATAAAAATTCTGTACACCATGGTAGAAACAATCACTATACTCTTGTTCATAAGGATAAAAATATTAATTTGCTTCCTATGACTCCTGATTCCATTTTGAAAGATGATATTAATAGAGCTAATAAAGCAAAACAGGAGAAGAATAAGAGTGAAAATCAGATTGTGGCAAAAGAATTTGAGCAACAAATGAAGCCTAATAATAAACCATCTAGTGTTGCTTCTGAAATTAAATTGAAAAGTGCATGTTTTATTTGCCACCAAATCTGATATTGATGAGCTAGATTTCAGCAAATCTGTTTGCTATGCTTTTGTGTGCAAAGAGGCATTATTTTCATTCGAGGACGTGCCTTCCTCTTTGCCTCCTGCTGTCACTAACATTTTGCAGGAGTTCGCTGACGTTTTTCCACAAGACGTGCCACCGGGATTACCGCCTATTCGAGGGATTGAGCATCAGATTGACTTAATTCCCGATGCTTCACTGCCAAACCATGCACGATACCGTACCAATCCAGAGGAGACGAAGGAGATTATGCGTCAAGTACAAGAGCTTCTCGACAAAGGTTATATACGCGAATCCCTTAGTCCTTGTGCTGTTCCTATTATTCTAGTGCCAAAAAGGATGGTACATCACGTATGTGTGTTGATTGTAGAGGCATTAATAATATTACTATTCGTTATCGTCATCCTATTCCTAGGCTAGATGATATGCTTGATGAATTGAGTGGCTCTACAATATTCTCCAAAGTTGATTTGCGTAGTGGCTACCATCAAATTCGTATGAAATTGGGAGATGAATGGAAAACAGCATTTAAAACTAAGTTTGGATTATATGAGTGGTTAGTCATGCCTTTTGGGTTAACTAATGCGCCTAGTACTTTCATGAGACTAATGAACGAAGTTTTACGTGCTTTCATTGGACGATTTGTGGTAGTCTATTTTGATGATATACTGATTTATAGCAGATCTTTGGAAGAACATTTGGAACATTTACGTGCTGTTTTTATTGCTCTACGTGATGAACGTTTGTTTGGTAACCTTGGGAAGTGCACCTTTTGCACCGATCGAGTATCTTTTCTTGGCTATGTTGTTACTCCACAGGGAATTGAAGTTAACAAAGCCAAGATTGAAGCTATTGAGAGTTGGCCGCAGCCCAAAACGGTCACACAAGTGAGGAGTTTTCTTGGCCTCGCTGGATTCTATAGGCGTTTTGTGAGAGATTTCAGCACCATTGCTGCACCTCTCAAGGAGCTTACAAAGAAAGATGTGCCTTTTGTTTGGGGTACCGCACAGGAAGAAGCCTTCACGGTATTGAAAGATAAGTTGACACATGCTCCTTTACTCCAACTTCCTGATTTTAATAAGACTTTTGAGCTTGAATGTGATGCTAGTGGAATTGGATTAGGAGGTGTGTTATTACAAGATGGCAAACCTGTTGCATACTTTTCTGAAAAATTGAGTGGGCCTAGTCTGATTTATTCTACTTATGATAAAGAATTATATGCTCTTGTTCGGACTTTAGAAACATGGCAACATTATTTATGGCCCAAAGAATTTGTTATACATTCTGATCATGAATCTTTGAAACATATTAAAAGTCAAGCTAAACTGAATCATAGACATGCTAAATGGGTTGAATTCATTGAGACTTTCCCTTATGTCATTAAACACAAGAAGGGAAAAGAAAATGTTATTGCTGATGCATTGTCTCGTCGCTATACTATGCTTTCACAACTTGACTTCAAAATATTTGGTTTGGAGACCATCAAAGATCAATATGTGCATGATGCTGATTTTAAAGATGTAATGCAGAATTGTAAAGAAGGAAGAATGTGGAACAAGTTTGTCGTTAATGATGGATTTGTGTTTCGTGCTAACAAGCTATGCATTCCAGCTAGCTCCGTTCGTCTTTTGTTGTTGCAGGAGGCACATGGAGGAGGATTAATGGGACACTTTGGCGTGAAGAAGACGGAGGACGTACTTGCTACACATTTCTTTTGGCCAAAGATGAGACGGGATGTTGAGCGTTTTATTGCTCGATGCACTACATGTCAAAAAGCTAAGTCACGACTCAATCCTCATGGTTTATATATGCCTTTGCCTGTACCTAGTGTTCCTTGGGAGGATATATCTATGGACTTTGTTTTAGGTTTACCTCGAACAAAGAAGGGGAGGGATAGCATATTTGTTGTCGTTGATAGATTCTCGAAAATGGCACACTTTATACCATGTCATAAAAGCGATGATGCTGTTAATGTTGCTGATTTGTTCTTTCGTGAAATTATTCGCTTGCATGGTGTGCCAAATACTATTGTTTCAGATCGTGATACTAAATTTCTTAGCCACTTTTGGAGATGTTTATGGGCTAAGTTGGGGACTAAACTGCTTTTTAGTACTACTTGTCACCCCCAAACTGATGGATAAACTGAAGTAGTCAATAGAACGTTGTCTACTATGCTTAGGGCTGTTTTGAAGAATAATAAGAAAATGTGGGAGGAATGCTTGCCTCATATTGAATTTGCTTATAATCGTTCATTGCATTCTACTACTAAGATGTGCCCTTTTGAAGTTGTGTATGGTTTCCTACCTCGTGCACCTATTGGTTTGTGGCCTCTTCCATCTTCAGAGAAGGTTAATTTTGATGCTAAACAACGTGCTGAATTGATTTTAAAAATGCATGAGTTAACTAAGGAAAACATTGAGCGTATGAGTGCTAAATATAAACTTACTGGAGATAAGGGTAGAAAACATGTTGTGTTTGCACCTGGAGATCTTGTTTGGTTACATTTGCGTAAGGATAGATTTCCTGATTTGCGCAAATGAAAGTTAATGCCACGTGCTGATGGTCCCTTTAAGGTGTTAGAGAAAATAAATGATAATGCATATAAACTTGAGCTGCCTGCAGATTTTGGGGTTAGTCCGACTTTTAACATTGCAGATTTGAAGCCTTATTTGGGTGAGGAAGATGAACTTCCGTCGAGGACGACTTCGTTTCAAGAAGGGGAGGATGATGAGGACATCAATACAATTGTTACACCCACAGCCCCTGCCGCTATACATACTGGACCAATTACTAGAGCTCGTGCACGCCAACTAAATTACCAGGTACTTTCGTTTCTTGGTAATGATTCTAATGTTCATGAGAATATGATGCTGCCTAAATTGGATACATTTGTTTTGCTTACAAATGAAGGGCCTAGCTTGGAGAAGGATGAACATTGGAGCAAGAACAAGCATGGAGATGATGGCATGCGCAAGGGGAACAAGAACGGAGTTACAAGTGATGATTTCAGGACTTTGAAGCCACCATAATGGGTGCATGAAGCCTTGGACGAAATATACAAGATGTCACTTCATAAATTTCGTCCCGAGGCTATTTTAGGTGCTGCGTCACCTTATTATTGGGCCAGGCCCATGTAATTTCGAAATACATAAGTATAGGCTATTTTTAGAGTCCGTATGTGTGGGGAAACAAGAGATAGGGTTGATTTCGGACTCCTCCACCAAGGGCCACGAAATTCCCCCCTCTTCCTCCATATATACAGCCCTTAGGGCATCGTTTAGACTTCGGGTTTTGTTTAGATTAAAAGTTCGCCATAGCTGCAACTTCGCGTACTTCGTTTGTGTTCAACGACCAGACAAAGGCGTCACAGAACCCCACCTTGATCAATAAAGCTTTCATCTTATATTCGCAATATCCAGATTGCAATCTTAGTTTCTTGCTTGTTCTTCGTTTGCTCGCAGGAAACAGACCCTCGTGGTCAGGTTGATCGTGCTCCGGCGTGGTCAATAACCTCTCGGAGTTGGTTTAGCGATTGCTAAGGCGCGACGTCCTCGCACGTTCGTAGTCGGATCGTCAAAGTCGACTTCCACCAAAGCGATATCCATCATCTCATCGAAAGATCGGGACCCTCGCCTCTATCATTCAATCTTGGCTTTATCAACTTCAATTCCCTGTGGAGTAACAACATAGCCCAGAAAAGATACTCGGTCGGTGCAAAAGGTGCACTTCCCAAGGTTACCAAACAAACGTGCATCACGTAGAGCAATAAAAACAGCACGTAAATGATAGAGGCAAAGGTGTCCCGTCTTTCGATGAGATGGTGGATTTCGCTTTGGTGGAAGTCGACTTTGACGATCCGACTACGAATGTGCGAGGACGTCGCGCCTTAGCAATCGCTAAACCAACTCCGAGAGGTTATTGACCACGCCGGAGCACGATCAACCTGACCACGAGGGTCTGTTTCCTGCGAGCAAACGAAGAACAAGCAAGAAACTAAGATTGCAATCTGGATATTGCGAATATAAGATGAAAGCTTTATTGATCAAGGTGGGGTTCTGTGACGCCTTTGTCTGGTCGTTGAACACAAACGAAGTACGCGAAGTTGCAGCTATGGCGAACTTTTAATCTAAACAAAACCCAAACTCTAAACGATGCCCTAAGGGCTGTATATATGGAGGAAGAGGGGGGAATTTCGTGGCCCTTGGTGGAGGGGTCCGAAATCAACCCTATCTCTTGTTTCCCCACACATACGGACTCTAAAAATAGCCTATACTTATGTATTTCGAAATTACATGGGCCTGGCCCAATAATAAGGTGACGCAGCACCTAAAATAGCCTCGGGACGAAATTTATGAAGTGGCATCTTGTATATTTCGTCCAAGGCTTCATGCACCCATTATGGTGGCTTCAAAGTCCTGAAATCATCACTTGTAACTCCATTCTTGTTCCCCTTGCGCATGCCATCATCTCCATGCTTGTTCTTGCTCCAATGTTCATCCTTCTCCAAGCTAGGCCCTTCATTTGTAAGCAAAAGAAATGTATCCAATTTAGGCAGCATCATATTCTCATGAACATTAGAATCATTACCAAGAAACGAAAGTACCTGGTAATTTAGTTGGCGTGCACGAGCTCTAGTAATTGGTCCAGTATGTATAGCAGCAGGGGCTGTGGGTGTAACAATTGTATTGATGTCCTCATCATCCTCCCCTTCTTGAAATGAAGTCGTCCTCGATGGAAGTTCATCTTCCTCACCCAAATAAGGCTTCAAATCTGCAATGTTAAAAGTGGGACTAACCCCAAAATCTGCAGGCAGCTCAAGTTTATATGCATTATCATTTATTTTCTCTAACACCTTAAAGGGACCATCAGCACGTGGCATTAACTTTGATTTGCGCAAATCAGGAAATCTATCCTTACGCAAATGTAACCAAATAAGATCTCCAGGTGCAAACACAACATGTTTTCTACCCTTATCTCCAGCAAGTTTATATTTAGCATTCATGCGCTCAATGTTTTCCTTAGTTAACTCATGCATTTTTAAAATCAATTCAGCACGTTGTTTAGCATCAAAATTAACCTTCTCCGAAGATGGAAGAGGCAACAAATCAATAGGTGCACGAGGTAGGAAACCATACACAACTTCAAAAGGGCACATCTTAGTAGTAGAATGCAATGAACGATTATAAGCAAATTCAATATGAGGCAAGCATTCCTCCCACATTTTCTTATTATTCTTCAAAACAGCCCTAAGCATAGTAGACAACGTTCTATTGACTACTTCAGTTTGTCCATCAGTTTGGGGGTGACAAGTAGTACTAAAAAGCAGTTTAGTCCCCAACTTAGCCCATAAACATCTCCAAAAGTGGCTAAGAAATTTAGTATCACGATCTGAAACAATAGTATTTGGCACACCATGCAAGCAAATAATTTCACGAAAGAACAAATCAGCAACATTAACAGCATCATCGCTTTTATGACATGGTATAAAGTGTGCCATTTTCGAGAATCTATCCACGACAACAAATATGCTATCTGATGAGGACATCAATACAATTGTTACACCCACAGCCCCTGCTGCTATACATACTGGACCAATTACTAGAGCTCGTGCACGCCAACTAAATTACCAGGTACTTTCGTTTCTTGGTAATGATTCTAATGTTCATGAGAATATGATGCTGCCTAAATTGGATACATTTGTTTTGCTTACAAATGAAGGGCCTAGCTTGGAGAAGGATGAACATTGGAGCAAGAACAAGCATGGAGATGATGGCATGCGCAAGGGAAACAAGAACGGAGTTACAAGTGATGATTTCAGGACTTTGAAGCCACCATAATGGGTGCATGAAGCCTTGGACGAAATATACAAGATGCCACTTCATAAGTTTCGTCCCGAGGCTCTTTTAGGTGCTGCGTCACCTTATTATTGGGCCAGGCCCATGTAATTTCGAAATACATAAGTATAGGCTATTTTTAGAGTCCGTATGTGTGGGGAAACAAGAGATAGGGTTGATTTCGGACTCCTCCACCAAGGGCCACGAAATTCCCCCCTCTTCCTCCATATATACAGCCCTTAGGGCATCGTTTAGACTTTGGGTTTTGTTTAGATTAAAAGTTCGCCATAGCTGCAACTTCGCGTACTTCGTTTGTGTTCAACGACCAGACAAAGGCGTCACACAACCCCACCTTGATCAATAAAGCTTTCATCTTATATTCGCAATATCCAGATTGCAATCTTAGTTTCTTGCTTGTTCTTCGTTTGCTCGCAGGAAACAGACCCTCGTGGTCAGGTTGATCGTGCTCCGGCGTGGTCAATAACCTCTCGGAGTTGGTTTAGCGATTGCTAAGGCGCGACGTCCTCGCACGTTCGTAGTCGGATCGTCAAAGTCGACTTCCACCAAAGCGAAATCCACCATCTCATCGAAAGATCGGGACAGCCCCGCCTCTATCAATGATGCTGCCTAAATTGGATACATTTGTTTTGCTTACAAATGAAGGGCCTAGCTTGGAGAAGGATGAACATTGGAGCAAGAACAAGCATGGAGATGATGGCATGCGCAAGGGGAACAAGAACGGAGTTACAAGTGATGATTTCAGGACTTTGAAGCCACCATAATGGGTGCATGAAGCCTTGGACGAAATATACAAGATGCCACTTCATAATATTCGTCCCGAGGCTATTTTAGGTGCCGCGTCACCTTATTATTGGGCCAGGCCCATGTAATTTCGAAATACATAAGTATAGGCTATTTTTAGAGTCCGTATGTGTGGGGAAACAAGAGATAGGGTTGATTTCGGACCCCTCCACCAAGGGCCACGAAATTCCCCCCTCTTCCTCCATATATACAGCCCTTAGGGCATCGTTTAGACTTTGGGTTTTGTTTAGATTAAAAGTTCGCCATAGCTGCAATTTCGTGTACTTCGTTTGTGTTCAACGACCAGACAAAGGCGTCACAGAACCCCACCTTGATCAATAAAGCTTTCATCTTATATTCGCAATATCCAGATTGCAATCTCAGTTTCTTGCTTGTTCTTCGTTTGCTCACAGGAAACAGACCCTCGTGGTCAGGTTGATCGTGCTCTGGTGTGGTCAATAACCTCTCGGAGTTGGTTTAGCGATTGCTAAGGCGTGACGTCCTCGCACGTTCGTAGTCGGATCGTCAAAGTCGACTGCCACCAAAGCGATATCCATCATCTCATCGAAAGACGGGACACCTTAGCCTCTATCACCTTGTGCTGTTCCTATTATTCTAGTGCCGAAAAAGGATGGTACATCACGTATGTGTGTTGATTGTAGAGGCATTAATAATATTACTATTCGTTATCGTCATCCTATTCCTAGGCTAGATGATATGCTTGATGAATTGAGTGGCTCTACAATATTCTCCAAAGTTGATTTGCGTAGTGGCTACCATCAAATTCGTATGAAATTGGGAGATGAATGGAAAACAGCATTTAAAACTAAGTTTGGATTATATGAGTGGTTAGTCATGCCTTTTGGGTTAACTAATGCACCTAGTACTTTCATGAGATTAATGAACGAAGTTTTACGTGCTTTCATTGGACGATTTGTGGTAGTTTACTTTGATGACATATTGATTTATAGCAGATCTTTGGAAGAACATTTGGAACATTTACGTGCTCTTTTTATTTCTCTACGTGATGCACGTTTGTTTGGTAACCTTGGGAAGTGCACCTTTTGCACCGACCGAGTATCTTTTCTTGGCTATGTTGTTACTCCACAGGGAATTGAAGTTGATAAAGCCAAGATTGAAGCTATTGAGAGTTGGCCGCAGCCCAAAACGGTCACACAAGTGAGGAGTTTTCTTGGCCTCGCTGGATTCTATAGGCGTTTTGCGAGAGATTTCTGCACCATTGCTGCACCTCTCAATGAGCTTACAAAGAAAGATGTGCCTTTTCTTTGGGGTACCGCACAGGAAGAAGCCTTCACGGTATTGAAAGATAAGTTGACACATGCTCCTTTACTCCAACTTCCTGATTTTAATAAGACTTTTGAGCTTGAATGTGATGCTAGTGGAATTGGATTAGGCGGTGTGTTATTACAAGATGGCAAACCTGTTGCATACTTTTCTGAAAAATTGAGTGGGCCTAGTCTGAATTATTCTACTTATGATAAAGAATTATATGCTCTTGTTCGGACTTTAGAAACATGGCAACATTATTTATGGCCCAAAGAATTTTATATACATTCTGATCATGAATCTTTGAAACATATTAAAAGTCAAGCTAAACTGAATCGTAGACATGCTAAATGGGTTGAATTCATTGAGACTTTCCCTTATGTCATTAAACACAAGAAGGGAAAAGAAAATGTTATTGCTGATGCATTGTCTCGTCGCTATACTATGCTTTCACAACTTGACTTCAAAATATTTGGTTCGGAGACCATCAAAGATCAATATGTGCATGATGCTGATTTTAAAGATGTAATGCAGAATTGTAAAGAAGGAAGAATGTGGAACAAGTTTGTTGTTAACGATGGATTTGTGTTTCGTGCTAACAAGCTATGCATTCCAGCTAGCTCCGTTCGTCTTTTGTTGTTGCAGGAGGCGCATGGAGGAGGATTAATGGGACACTTTGGCGTGAAGAAGACGGAGGACGTACTTGCTACACATTTCTTTTGGCCAAAGATGAGATGGGATGTTGAGCGTTTTATTGCTCGCTGCACTACATGTCAAAAAGCTAAGTCACGACTCAATCCTCATGGTTTATATATGCCTTTGCCTGTACCTAGTGTTCCTTGGGAGGATATATCTATGGACTTTGTTTTAGGTTTACCTCGAACAAAGAAGGGGAGGGATAGCATATTTTTTGTCGTGGATAGATTCTCGAAAATGGCACACTTTATACCATGTCATAAAAGCGATGATGCTGTTAATGTTGCTGATTTGTTCTTTCGTGAAATTATTCGCTTGCATGGTGTGCCAAATACTATTGTTTCAGATCGTGATACTAAATTTCTTAGCCACTTTTGGAGATGTTTATGGGCTAAGTTGGGGACTAAACTGCTTTTTAGTACTACTTGTCACCCCCAAACTGATGGATAAACTGAAGTAGTCAATAGAACGTTGTCTACTATGCTTAGGGCTGTTTTGAAGAATAATAAGAAAATGTGGGAGGAATGCTTGCCTCATATTGAATTTGCTTATAATCGTTCATTGCATTCTACTACTAAGATGTGCCCTTTTGAAGTTGTGTATGGTTTCCTACCTCGTGCACCTATTGGTTTGTGGCCTCTTCCATCTTCAGAGAAGGTTAATTTTGATGCTAAACAACGTGCTGAATTGATTTTAAAAATGCATGAGTTAACTAAGGAAAACATTGAGCGTATGAGTGCTAAATATAAACTTACTGGAGATAAGGGTAGAAAACATGTTGTGTTTGCACCTGGAGATCTTGTTTGGTTACATTTGCGTAAGGATAGATTTCCTGATTTGCGCAAATGAAAGTTAATGCCACGTGCTGATGGTCCCTTTAAGGTGTTAGAGAAAATAAATGATAATGCATATAAACTTGAGCTGCCTGCAGATTTTGGGGTTAGTCCGACTTTTAACATTGCAGATTTGAAGCCTTATTTGGGTGAGGAAGATGAACTTCCGTCGAGGACGACTTCGTTTCAAGAAGGGGAGGATGATGAGGACATCAATACAATTGTTACACCCACAGCCCCTGCCGCTATACATACTGGACCAATTACTAGAGCTCGTGCACGCCAACTAAATTACCAGGTACTTTCGTTTCTTGGTAATGATTCTAATGTTCATGAGAATATGATGCTGCCTAAATTGGATACATTTGTTTTGCTTACAAATGAAGGGCCTAGCTTGGAGAAGGATGAACATTGGAGCAAGAACAAGCATGGAGATGATGGCATGCGCAAGGGGAACAAGAACGGAGTTACAAGTGATGATTTCAGGACTTTGAAGCCACCATAATGGGTGCATGAAGCCTTGGACGAAATATACAAGATGTCACTTCATAAATTTCGTCCCGAGGCTATTTTAGGTGCTGCGTCACCTTATTATTGGGCCAGGCCCATGTAATTTCGAAATACATAAGTATAGGCTATTTTTAGAGTCCGTATGTGTGGGGAAACAAGAGATAGGGTTGATTTCGGACCCCTCCACCAAGGGCCACGAAATTCCCCCCTCTTCCTCCATATATACAGCCCTTAGGGCATCGTTTAGACTTTGGGTTTTGTTTAGATTAAAAGTTCGCCATAGCTGCAACTTCGCGTACTTCGTTTGTGTTCAACGACCAGACAAAGGCGTCACAGAACCCCACCTTGATCAATAAAGCTTTCATCTTATATTCGCAATATCCAGATTGCAATCTCAGTTTCTTGCTTGTTCTTCGTTTGCTCGCAGGAAACAGACCCTCGTTGATAGAGGCAAAGGTGTCCCGTCTTTCGATGAGATGGTGGATTTCGCTTTGGTGGAAGTCGACTTTGACGATCCGACTACGAACGTGCGAGGACGTCGCGCCTTAGCAATCGCTAAACCAACTCCGAGAGGTTATTGACCACGCCGGAGCACGATCAACCTGACCACGAGGGTCTGTTTCCTGCGAGCAAACGAAGAACAAGCAAGAAACTAAGATTGCAATCTGGATATTGCGAATATAAGATGAAAGCTTTATTGATCAAGGTGGGGTTCTGTGACGCCTTTGTCTGGTCGTTGAACACAAACGAAGTACTCGAAGTTGCAGCTATGGCGAACTTTTAATCTAAACAAAACCCAAAGTCTAAACGATGCCCTAAGGGCTGTATATATGGAGGAAGAGGGGGGAATTTCGTGGCCCTTGGTGGAGGAGTCCGAAATCAACCCTATCTCTTGTTTCCCCACACATACGGACTCTAAAAATAGCCTATACTTATGTATTTCGAAATTACATGGGCCTGGCCCAATAATAAGGTGACGCAGCACCTAAAATAGCCTCGGGACGAAATTTATGAAGTGGCATCTTGTATATTTCGTCCAAGGCTTCATGCACCCATTATGGTGGCTTCAAAGTCCTGAAATCATCACTTGTAACTCCGTTCTTGTTCCCCTTGCGCATGCCATCATCTCCATGCTTGTTCTTGCTCCAATGTTCATCCTTCTCCAAGCTAGGTCCTTCATTTGTAAGCAAAACAAATGTATCCAATTTAGGCAGCATCATATTCTCATGAACATTAGAATCATTACCAAGAAACGAAAGTACCTGGTAATTTAGTTGGCGTGCACGAGCTCTAGTAATTGGTCCAGTATGTATAGCAGCAGAGGCTGTGGGTGTAACAATTGTATTGATGTCCTCATCATCCTCCCCTTCTTGAAATGAAGTCGTCCTCGACGGAAGTCCATCTTCCTCACCCAAATAAGGCTTCAAATCTGCAATGTTAAAAGTGGGACTAACCCCAAAATCTGCAGGCAGCTCAAGTTTATATGCATTATCATTTATTTTCTCTAACACCTTAAAGGGACCATCAGCACGTGGCATTAGCTTTGATTTGCGCAAATCAGGAAATCTATCCTTACGCAAATGTAACCAAATAAGATCTCCAGGTGCAAACACAACATGTTTTCTACCCTTATCTCCAGCAAGTTTATATTTAGCATTCATGCGCTCAATGTTTTCCTTAGTTAACTCATGCATTTTTAAAATCAATTCAGCACGTTGTTTAGCATCAAAATTAACCTTCTCCGAAGATGGAAGAGGCAACAAATCAATAGGTGCACGAGGTAGGAAACCATACACAACTTCAAAAGGGCACATCTTAGTAGTAGAATGCAATGAACGATTATAAGCAAATTCAATATGAGGCAAGCATTCCTCCCACATTTTCTTATTATTCTTCAAAACAGCCCTAAGCATAGTAGACAACGTTCTATTGACTACTTCAGTTTGTCCATCAGTTTGGGGGTGACAAGTAGTACTAAAAAGCAGTTTAGTCCCCAACTTAGCCCATAAACATCTCCAAAAGTGGCTAAGAAATTTAGTATCACGATCTGAAACAATAGTATTTGGCACACCATGCAAGCGAATAATTTCACGAAAGAACAAATCAGCAACATTAACAGCATCATCGCTTTTATGACATGGTATAAAGTGTGCCATTTTCGAGAATCTATCCACGACAACAAATATGCTATCTGATGAGGACATCAATACAATTGTTACACCCACAGCCCCTGCTGCTATACATACTGGACCAATTACTAGAGCTCGTGCACGCCAACTAAATTACCAGGTACTTTCGTTTCTTGGTAATGATTCTAATGTTCATGAGAATATGATGCTGCCTAAATTGGATACATTTGTTTTGCTTACAAATGAAGGGCCTAGCTTGGAGAAGGATGAACATTGGAGCAAGAACAAGCATGGAGATGATGGCATGCGCAAGGGGAACAAGAACGGAGTTACAAGTGATGATTTCAGGACTTTGAAGCCACCATAATGGGTGCATGAAGCCTTGGACGAAATATACAAGATGCCACTTCATAAATTTCGTCCCGAGGCTATTTTAGGTGCTGCGTCACCTTATTATTGGGCCAGGCCCATGTAATTTCGAAATACATAAGTATAAGCTATTTTTAGAGTCCGTATGTGTGGGAAAACAAGAGATAGGGTTGATTTCGGACCCCTCCACCAAGGGCCACGAAATTCCCCCCCTCTTCCTCCATATATACAGCCCTTAGGGCATCGTTTAGACTTTGGGTTTTGTTTAGATTAAAAGTTCGCCATAGCTGCAACTTCGCGTACTTCGTTTGTGTTCAACGACCAGACAAAGGCGTCACAGAACCCCACCTTGATCAATAAAGCTTTCATCTTATATTCGCAATATCCAGATTGCAATCTCAGTTTCTTGCTTGTTCTTCGTTTGCTCGCAGGAAACAGACCCTCGTGGTCAGGTTGATCGTGCTCCGGCGTGGTCAATAACCTCTCGGAGTTGGTTTAGCGATTGCTAAGGCGCGACGTCCTCGCACGTTCGTAGTCGGATCGTCAAAGTCGACTGCCACCAAAGCGATATCCATCATCTCATCGAAAGACGGGACACCTTTGCCTCTATCACAGTTTGGGGGGTTGTACATGGAGAATCCATCCCGTGGCTTAATGCGGATGAACTCCTCTTCCTCTCCTTTATATAAATCGGACAGTATTTTCACTAGAGCAGCGGCGGAGTCCGGTCCCTTATGACCGCAGCGGGTGGCATCGTCTTCTCCATTAAAGTGCCACATGGGTTGTCCCCGATATTGAAGTGGCTGCACCCCCCGCATTATACATATTGACATAACCTCGATTATTGTCAATCTTGATTTGGCCAGCGTTTTTATCCGGACCGTCAGGTAAAGGACCCCTCTGTTATCTTCCTCCTGGGGGCTCCGAGGGCGCCAGTTGCGATGTTTCTTCAAAGGGGCGTTATTTAACTCAGGAAGGCCCATCCGAATAGGGTCCGGAAGGGGGACGTCCTCCATATAAAACCACTCCGAAGGCCAGTCTTCGGATGTCTTCTTCGGAGTACCGGACAGGTATCTAGTCCCGGCGATGCGCCATATCTCGGCTCCGCCCACTTGATGTATTGACCCCTCCTGTGTACGGGGTACGAGGTAGAATAGCCTCTTCCATAGCTCGAAATGAGCTTCGCAGCCCAAAAACAGCTCGCAAAGGGCGACGTAGCCAGCGATGTGTAATATGGAGGCGGGAGTAGAGTTATGCAGCTGGAGGCTGTAGAACTCCAGGAGCCCGCGAAGGAACGGATGGATTGGAAATCCAAGCCCCCTTAATAAGTAAGGGACAAGGCATACCCGCTCCCCCATGGATGGGTTGGGAAAGCTCTCCGCTTGCTCCCCGCCATTGTAAGTGGCAAGTCCGGCTCGAACGGGGACCATATACGCTGGAGGGAGAAACCCCTGGGTCTGTAACTCTACTAATTGGCCATGGGGGACGGAACACCTCTTCCAATTGCTTGGCTTAGGGCTACGGGAGCGAGAGGAGGAGTTGCGATGGCCGACCATGATGGGATGGACTTTTCTGGGCGCGCTCCGATGGATACTCGCTGTGGGAGGATGGTGTGATCTGGATCTGAGGATCCCCATCTCTTTAAATAGACGATTTACTCACATGGTTAGTGTGGCAAGTGTAAAAATGCCCCGACTTCTCGCATTCGCTCAACACGTGGAGGATAGCCATTATTAGGCGCAGAAACCAAGGAGTGAAACATTCATGGGAAGCCGAACACTACTCGACAGGTATTTGGAATTTGGAGAAGAACCCGCCTTGCAACGCCGAAGACAATCTATGCACCGGACTCATCGTCATTGAAGCCAGGTTCAGGGGCTACTGAGGGAGTCCTGGATTAGGGGGTCCTCGGACAGCCGGACTATATCCTTTGTCCGGACTGTTGGATTATGAAGATACAAGATTGAAGACTTCGTCCTATGTCCAGGTGGGACTCTTCTTTGCGTGGAAGGCAAGCTTGGCAATTCGGATATGTAGATCTCCTCCCTTGTAACCAACTCTGTGTAACCCTAGCCCCCTCCGGTGTCTATATAAACCGGAGGATTTAGTCCGTAGGATGACAACAATCATAATCATAGGCTAGCTTCTAGGGTTTTACCCTCTACGATCTCATGGTAGATCAACTCTTGTAATACTCATATCATCAAGATCAATCAAGCAGGAAGTAGGGTCTTACCTCCATCGAGAGGGCCTGAACCTGGGTAAACATTGTGTCCCCCGCCTCATGTTACCATCCGCCTTAGACGCACAGTTCGGGACCCCCTACCCGAGATCCGCCGGTTTTGACACCGACATCGGGGACCTGTGGTCACCATGCATCCTCACGGACAATCGTGGCCAAAGCATACCGAGCAGGTTTTTACTGGCCGCGAGCAAATGAAATGGCAAAGGAAATAGTCGAAAAGTGTGAGGGTTGCCAGTTCTACTCCGACATGTCTCACAAGCCCGCTTGAGCCTTGAAGACCATTCCACTCATCCGGCCATTTGCTGTTTGGGGGTTGGATATGGTTGGACCCTTGAGGACCGACAGAAGTGGTTTAACTCACCTGATTGTTGCAGTCAATAAGTTCACTAAATGGATTGAAGCCAAGCCCATCAAGAACCTCGATTCGGGCACTGCCGTCAGCTTCGTCAGGGGGTTAACATTTAGTTTTGGAGTCCCACACAACATCATCATAGACAATGGTTCAAACTTTGATTCGGATGAGTTCAGAGCTTTCTATGCTTCCCAAGGCACTTGGGTCGACTATGCTTCAGTCGCTCACCCACAGTCAAATGGACAAGCAGAAAGAGCAAATGGTTTGATCCTCCAAGGGTTGAAGCCCAGATTGATGCGAGACCTCAAGCATGCAGCTGGCGCCTGGGTAGATGAGTTACCATCAGTACTATGGGGTCTGAGAACAACACCAAATCGGTCTACTTGCAGGACTCCCTTCTTCATGGTATATGGAGCTGAAGCAGTACTGCCGACTGATTTGCTTCAAAAAGCCCCAGGAGTAGAGCTTTTATCAGAGGCACAAGCAGAACAAGCCCGACAAGATGTTGTTGACCTTCTGGAAGAGTTAAGAGAGATGGCCCTGATCAGGTCAACCATTATCAACAAGACCTTCATCGGTTCCATGCTAGAAATGTTAGGGGTCGAGCATTTCAGGAAGGGGACCTGGTTCTCCGAGTGGATCAGCAACGACCACACAAGCTGGCTCCCGCTTGGGAGGGCCCTTTCATCATCACCAAAGTGCTTCACAATGGAGCATACCACCTGTACGATGTCGAGCACAAGAAGGACGAGCCACACTCTTGGAATGCGGAGCTTCTCCACCACTTTAACATTTAAGCATTCAGACTGTCGAGATGTAATAAGAAGTACCTTTCAGTTTGTTTATCAAAGACATGGTTTTGCAGCCTCCTGAATGATTGTTATTACTTATACATGTGTCCAAAATCCCCTAGTGGGTGGCTTAGCCGCGAATCCGATTCGCCTAAGTTTCAGAAAACAAAATCCCACCGAGTGAGGAGCAATCCTCTCACTCAGGGGCTTAGCTGCGAATCCGATTCGCCCAAGTTTAAAAAATCCTACCGAGTGGTGAGCAACCCTCCCACTCGGGGGCTTAGCTGCAGTCCAGTAGTCGCCTAAGTTTCAAAAATCCTACCAAGTGGTGAGCAACCCTCCCACTCGGGGGCTTAGCTGCAGTCCAGTACTCGCCTAAGTTTCAAAAATCCTACCGAGTGGTGAGCAACCGTCCCACTCGGGAACTTAGCTGCAGTCCAGTACTCGCCTAAGTTTCAAAAATCCCACCGAGTGGTTGGCAACCCTCCCACTCGGGGGCTTAGCTGCAGTCCAGTACTCGTCTAAGTTTCAAAAATCCTACCGAGTCGAGAGCATGCCTCCCACTCGGGGTGATGAGGACATGACTACCTTGGATATGACCAAAAATATTGCATATATGCATATTTGTCAGGTGATTTCTAGTGCAAACTATTCAATAATCTATTTATGTTATCCAGAACAAAAATACTTCACACACTTTTGTGTTTGTCTAATTGCAGGTGTATGGGACATTTGTACAATCCACATATGAAGATAAGGAAGAAAGAGATGTTTATTTGCTGTCCAAAAAGTTCTCTCACGTCACTTTTGGCCCAAGAGAAGATAGAGTCCAAGTCTCTCACGTTCTGGATTCAGATTCGGACTGCACAGACATACCTGACTCAAAACGCACACAAGTTTTTCATACGGACTCCGAATTGGGTGATTCTTTTTTTATTGGAAACTAGATTTCGTGCACTTTCCAACCCAATTGGAATCACCTTCAAATTCGTCCGGAGCGTTGAGTTGTGGACGAAACAATCTGATGCTGCAGCAGAATCCGAGTCAAACTACAAGTCCAAAGGTGTTACATCACCTTCACTTGGGCCCATTGGCCTTGTACGACCTAGATTTAGTTTTAGGCTGCCTTGGGACGTCCTCCCACCTCCTTGGCCGCCACCCCTTACTCCTATATAAGTAGATCCATCTAGTAGCTTTTTCGTTGGGATTTGTTTAGTTAAAAGTTAGCCATTGCAACTTCGTGTACTTCGTTTGTGTCCAACGACCAGACCAAGACCGCTTACGGATCCCCACCTTTATCAATACTTCATATATACTCGCAATATTCAGATTGCTTTTATCATATTCTTGCTTGTTCTTCGATTGCTTGCAGGAATAGACCTTCGTGGTCAGGTTGATTGTGCTCCGGCATGGTCAATAACCTCTCGGAGTTGGTTTAGCGATTGCTAAGGCGCGACGTCCTCGCACGTTCGTAGTCGGATCGTCAAAGTCGACTTCCACCAAAGCGAAATCCACCATCTCATCGAAAGACGGGACACCTTTGCCTCTATCAACCATTGCTGCACCTCTCAACGAGCTTACAAAGAAGGATGTGCCTTTTGTTTGGGGTACCGCACAGGAAGAAGCCTTCACGGTATTGAAAGATAAGTTGACACATGCTCCTTTACTCCAACTTCCTGATTTTAATAAGACTTTTGAGCTTGAATGTGATGCTAGTGGAATTGGATTAGGAGGTGTGTTCTTACAAGATGGCAAACCTGTTGCATACTTTTCTGAAAAATTGAGTGGGCCTAGTCTGAATTATTCTACTTATGATAAAGAATTATATGCTCTTGTTCGGACTTTAGAAACATGGCAACATTATTTATGGCCCAAAGAATTTGTTATACATTCTGATCATGAATCTTTGAAACATATTAAAAGTCAAGCTAAACTGAATCGTAGACATGCTAAATGGGTTGAATTCATTGAGACTTTCCCTTATGTCATTAAGCACAAGAAGGGAAAAGAAAATGTTATTGCTGATGCATTGTCTCGTCGCTATACTATGCTTTCACAACTTGACTTCAAAATATTTGGTTTGGAGACCATCAAAGATCAATATGTGCATGATGCTGATTTTAAAGATGTAATGCAGAATTGTAAAGAAGGAAGAATGTGGAACAAGTTTGTCGTTAACGATGGATTTGTGTTTCGTGCTAACAAGCTATGCATTCCAGCTAGCTCCGTTCGTCTTTTGTTGTTGCAGGAAGCGCATGGAGGAGGATTAATGGGACATTTTGGCGTGAAGAAGACGGAGGACGTACTTGCTACACATTTCTTTTGGCCAAAGATGAGACGGGATGTTGAGCGTTTTATTGCTCGATGCACTACATGTCAAAAAGCTAAGTCACGACTCAATCCTCATGGTTTATATATGCCTCTGCCTGTACCTAGTGTTCCTTGGGAGGATATATCTATGGACTTTGTTTTAGGTTTACCTCGAACAAAGAAGGGGAGGGATAGCATATTTGTTGTCGTGGATAGATTCTCGAAAATGGCACACTTTATACCATGTCATAAAAGCGATGATGCTGTTAATGTTGCTGATTTGTTCTTTCGTGAAATTATTCGCTTGCATGGTGTGCCAAATACTATTGTTTCAGATCGTGATACTAAATTTCTTAGCCACTTTTGGAGATGTTTATGGGCTAAGTTGGGGACTAAACTGCTTTTTAGTACTACTTGTCACCCCCAAACTGATGGACAAACTGAAGTAGTCAATAGAACGTTGTCTACTATGCTTAGGGCTGTTTTGAAGAATAATAAGAAAATGTGGGAGGAATGCTTGCCTCATATTGAATTTGCTTATAATCGTTCATTGCATTCTACTACTAAGATGTGCCCTTTTGAAGTTGTGTATGGTTTCCTACCTCGTGCACCTATTGATTTGTTGCCTTTCCATCTTCGGAGAAGGTTAATTTTGATGCTAAACAACGTGCTGAATTGATTTTAAAAATGCTTGAGTTAACTAAGGAAAACATTGAGCGTATGAATGCTAAATATAAACTTGCTGGAGATAAGGGTAGAAAACATGTTGTGTTTGCACCTGGAGATCTTGTTTGGTTACATTTGTGATGAGGACATGACTACCTTGGATATGACCAAAAATATTGCATATATGCATATTTGTCAGGTGATTTCTAGTGCAAACTATTCAATAATCTATTTATGTTATCCAGAACAAAAATACTTCACACACTTTTGTGTTTTGTCTAATTGCAGGTGTATGGGACATTTGTACAATCCACATATGAAGATAAGGAAGAAAGAGATGTTTATTTGCTGTCCAAAAAGTTCTCTCACGTCACTTTTGGCCCAAGAGAAGATAGAGTCCAAGTCTCTCACGTTCTGGATTCAGATTCGGACTGCACAGACATACCTGACTCAAATCGCACACAAGTTTTTCATACGGACTCCGAATTGGGTGATTCTTTTTTTGTTGGAAACTAGATTTCGTGCACTTTCCAACCCAATTGGAATCACCTTCAAATTCGTCCGGAGCGTTGAGTTGTGGACGAAACAATCTGATGCTGCAGCAGAATCCGAGTCAAACTACAAGTCCAAAGGTGTTACATCACCTCCACTTGGGCCCATTGGCCTTGTACGACCTAGATTTAGTTTTACGCTGCCTTGGGACGTCCTCCCACCTCCTTGGCCGCCACCCCTTGCTCCTATATAAGTAGATCCATCTAGTAGCTTTTCCTTGGGATTTGTTTAGTTAAAAGTTAGCCAACGCAACTTCGTGTACTTCGTTTGTGTCCAACGACCAGACCAAGACCGCTTTCGGATCCCCACCTTTATCAATACTTCATACATATTTGCAATATTCAGATTGCTTTTATCATATTCTTGCTCGTTCTTCGATTGCTTGCAGGAATAGACCTTCGTGGTCAGGTTGATCATGCACCGGCGTGGTCAATAACCTCTGGAGATTGGTTTAGCGATTGCTAAGGCGCAACGTCGTGCACGTTTGTAGTCGGGTCGTCAAAGTCGTCTCCACCAAATCGATAGTTACCATCTCATCGAAAGATCGGGACACCCAGTCCAGTACTCGCCTAAGTTTCAAAAATCCTACCGAGTGGAGAGCATGCCTCCCACTCGGGGGCTTAGCTGCAGTCCAGTACTCGCCTAAGTTTAAAAAATCCTACCGAGTGGTGAGCAACCCTCCCACTCGGGGGCTTAGCTGCAGTCCAGTACTCGCCTAAGTTTCAAAAAATCCTACCAAGTGGTGAGCAACCCTCCCACTCGGGGGCTTAGCTGCAGTCCAGTACTCGCCTAAGTTTCAAAAATCCTACCGAGTGGAGAGCATGCCTACCATTCGGGGGCTTAGCTGCAGTCCAGTACTTGCCTAAGTTTCAAAAAATCCTACCGAGTGATGAGCAACCCTCTCACTCGAGGGCTTAGCTACAGTCCAATACTCACCTAAGTTTCAAAAAATCCTACTGAGTGGAGAGCATTCCTCCCACTCGGGGGGCTTAGCTGCAGTCTCGTACTCGCCTAAGTTTCAAACACGCTCTATCCTTATCCGCAAGGACGATGAGGTGCAAGTCGACCACGACCTTATCCTCGGAGTTGCGACACAAATACAACCTCCGCTCCATCCTTATCCGTAAGGACGACGAGGTGCAGGTCGACCATGACCTTATCCTCGAAGCTGTGACACAAATACAATGTCCGCTCCATCCTTATCCGCAAGGACGACGAAGTGCAGGTCGACCACGACCTTATCCTTGGAGCTGCGGCACAAATACAACGTCCTCTCCGTCCTTATCCGTAAGGACGATGAGGTGCAGGTCGACCACGACCTTATGCTCGGAGCTGCGACACAAATACAACGTCCGCTCCATCCTTACCTGCAAAGAAGACGACAAGCAGATCATGGACGGCACCGAATGCCCTTGTCTATGATCCACTCAACTGAGCTGCACCACAAAGTCAGTAGCAATTCAGACTGAAGAATCAGAGCCAAGAGATTCAAAAACAACCAAGTTCAGATAAAACCTAAGAGGTTCTAGACCATAGTTCAAAGTACTCGGGCATCAGGCCCAAAAGAGTTTAACGGTTACAAGACCACTCGGCATACCAAGGAAAATTCAATCAGATTATAAAAGTTTGATCACTCCGCGGGTGGAGGACTGGCATGCTCGACGAACTCGTCCAGGTCAATTCCATCGGCAATTCGAGTGGCGGCAGCAATGAAGGTCTCCATGAAAGACTAGAAGTCGTGTCTCCTGGTATTGGCAACCTTGATCGCTGCTAGCTTTTCCTCCTTGGCCTCTTTGCAGTGGACTCGAACTAGCGACAGAGCTACATCAGCACCACAGCGAGCAGATGACTTCTTCCACTCCTGCACTCGGCCAGGGATCTCATTGATTGAGTCATCAAAGACTCAAGGTCATTCTGGAGCATCTCCCGTGGCCAAAGAGCTGAGTCAATCCGCGACACCGCAACCTTTAGGCGAGCAAGGTAGTCCGTAACACTAGCGATACGGGATTCCAGTCAGAGCATGTTCATGGCAGCTTCATCACCGATAGGGGAAAGGATGGGGTCCATGCCTGTCTCGATCCGCCCAGTTTCTTCCTCAAAGTTTTGACAGAATTCTACAAACACAAAGAAATAATGAGTCGACGGTTTTATGGTGAATCAACGATAGCTAAACAATCAGATAAGGAAAAATACCTTTGAGCATAAGGAACAACTTCTTAGCGAGTGCCCCCAGATAAGCCTCCAGGTCATTCCTCTTACGAGAAATGCCTTCAATCTTCTCGTTCAAAGCAACTTTGTCTTTCTTCAGACGGGTCACTTCTTTGTTGGCTTTGGTGAGGGATGCCTTTAGCTTGGCATTATCTTCCTCCAGTGCCCCGACTGAAGCCAACTTCTTGTCGGCGAGTGTTGTCTTCTCCTGAGCCTCCTTCTGCGCAGTTGCATGGTCAAGGTCCTTCTGTACCAGAGCTTGCTTCATTTTCTCTAAAGAATATGCACTCGGGTTAGAGAGAAGAACGAAGAGATAACTTGAGAGATGGTAAAGATAGACAGTCGACAGGTCGTTACCTTCCGTACCAGCTACTTCGTCTTTAGCCTTTTTCAATTTCTGATTGGCCAGCTCCAAGTCAAGGTTGAGCTCTCTCTGCTTCTCCTCAAAATCGGCAAACTTGGAGATGAGCTCACATGATTTCTGCAGTCAGCAAAAAGATACATCAATGGACAGGATCAAAAATTATTCGCTTCCGAGTGAAAAGAACTCTAAGACTACTTCAGAATCAAACATTCAACAGTAGTCTCGGAGACTACACCCAGTGGGTGCACTTAGCGTGCCCCCACTGGTGAAGATTCCACTCGACATGGTCCGCCTAGACTGAGTGGAAGAAGAAGAAAAAAAACAACACACGACGGCCAACAATAGTCATTCTCAGACCCCAACCGACTACCCGTAGTCGACCGCGGTCTCGGGGACTACACCCAGTGGGTGCACTCTGCGTGCCCCCACTGGTTCAGGTTCCACTCGACATGGTCCGCCCAGACCGAGTGGAAGAACTGAAGGATAAGATATTTTTTGTCAAGGCCCCCGTAGAGTCACACATTCGACGGCGGCCTCAGGGACTACACCCAATGGGTGCACTCTGCGTGCCCCCACTAGTCCAAAAACTACAATCGACACAACCTAGTCGACTCAACTGGAAAAAATATTCGACATAAATTAAAACACCCAGTGGGTGTGCAGATGCGAAGTGCAGACTAACAGATGGACACACAAAGAAGAGTTTTTTCGGGTAGCATATCCTAATAGAACAAGCGTCAAGATAGGAGTTCAGTCGGAAACCAACTTACCTGGACATTGGCTCGGAGGGCTGCACTAGCATCGTAACCAGCTTGACCATTCTCGTGCACGGTCTTTACCCGCTCCATCATCAGGCCCGCTTGGCGTATAGCTTTTGCAGCGGCGCTTGCCTAGTCCTTCGGGACATGATGGGTGGTGAAGAATGGAGTCGATGGTTCAGTCACGGTAGCCTGAGAATCCAAGGCGTGACGTTGAACAGATGAAGCAGGGACGGGCACAGTCAATGTTGAAGGACGTTCACTTGACACTGGAACATCAAAGGTGAAAGAAGTCCGGTTCGCATCTCCAGGCTGTTGAACCACTGGCTCCGTCACCGGCACCCATTGAGACGTTTGGCCAGCGGATGCCTTCTTGCTCGAAGCCTTGCCCCTCCTTCCCATGGTCCTCTGTGGCACGTCTTCGTCATCATCTGGAAGTTCAATGACATTTGGCGCAGCTGCAAAGCAATCGTTTACATAAGTTCACTCGACCGTCAAAAGAGCAGATTAAGTAATGACAGAATGGCAAAGAGTTATACCTGCATGAGAGGTGACCGCGTCTTCAATCTCCTCATCATTGTCATCTTGGTAAATAGAAGTCCTAGAGGCGGCACTACAAAATTCAGAATTCACTCGGTCAAAACAAGAAAGTGAGTCGACCAAAGTGTGAATCATGCAAAAACTAAAGAGTTGGGCTCAGCAATTACCCAGAAGTGGTGGGGACAGACACTTTAATCTTGGGTAGAGCCTTCCGGGGCTTTGATGTCACGACTTTGGGCTGCTTAGGAGCTTTTTCGATCGGCACAGGAGAAGATGTCCGAGTACGCTTTGGAGGCTGACCAGTCAGAGGAGTCGTTTTGCCCCGAATGCTTGCTGGATCCTGCCTCTGTTTGGAGCGCCACTCTGTGCGAGGCGGAGAGTCGACTTCCTCGCCACTGCTCGAGTCCTCGCTCTCCTTGTCTCCTACTCCGTTAGAGTGCCAGTCGCTACTGTCACCCCCGCTCGCCTCTCCATCCTGCTCCTACTCCCCGTTGGGCATCAAGTACATTTCAGTAAATATTTGCAAAGGATAGAGTCGAGTGGATATTAATCAGTTTCAAGAGCTAGCACATATCAAAGCAAAAAACACTCGGAAGGAAAGAATTGAACCTTGTCGGGTTCAGTGGTGTTGTCCAGTGGAGAACCCTTCTGGACCCCCTGGGGTTGTCCTTATTCCCAGTGATGCCTTGTAACCATAGCTCCACCGTCTCCTCATTGACTTCCTCATTGTGGATTAGAGTGTTGTCCTCAATGCCCGAGTACATCCACATTGGATGGTCACGAGCTTGGAGCGGCTGAATGCGTCGACTCAGAAATGTTTCTAACAAATCCATGCCAGTCACGCCATCGCGGACAAGTTGGACCACTCACTCAACCAGCATAGCAACCTCCTCTTTCTCCGACGGAGTCACTCTCAACAGAGAAGGCTTCTCGACTCACTCGGTGGAAAACGGAGGAAGACCGGTCGACTGACCTGGGGTTGATTCATCCTTACAATAGAACCAGGTCGACTGCCACCCCCTGACTGACTCGGGAAGAATCATGGCAGGGAAAGTGATTTTGTTTCTCATCTGGATCCCTAAACCCCCACATATCTGGATCACGTGTGTCCTCTCATCACTCGGATTGCCTTTTTAAGCGACTAAGAGCGGCATGTGAAAATGTGTTTGAAGAGGCTCCAGTGCGGTCGACAACCTAGAAAGTTCTCACACATGGACACATAGGCAGCGAGGTATGTGATTGTGTTGGGGGAAAAGTGATGAAGTTGGGCTTCGAAGAAATTCATAAAACCCCAGAAGAAAGGATGGGGGGTGGCAAAGAAAAACCGCGGTCGACGTGGGTCGCAAGAAGGACGCACTCACCCTCTTGCGGTCGCGGCTCGGTCTCGTCCCCCAGAAGCCGCCAAGACTCGTGGGTGATCATCCCTCCATCAACCAGATCCTCCATGTCTTCTTTCAAGATGGTCGACCGGATCCAGTCGCCTTGGATCCAGCCGCGCGGCAGAGCGAATCTCGACGACGACCCGCCCCGGCTCGTCTTCTTCCCCTTCGCCTTCGCCGTCGCTTTCTTCGCGCGCTCCAGAGTGGCGGTCTTGTCCTTACCCATTGCGGTGGAACGGGCTCGACCTGGGCGGTGGCGCCGAGAGCGGAGGCGGAAGCAATGGGGAGCGGAGGGAGGAGGAGGAGAATGGGGCGCACAATGCGAAGGCATCGGCCTCGGCGCCTTATATGACCCCGCTCCCCGAGTGGCTGACCGGTGGACCCAGTCAATCCTGTCCAATCCCACAACAGGCGTGCGTGTAGTACGTGGCGAAAAAGGTGGCGTGGGAATCTAGGTGCTCCTGCCTAATCTGCTCCGATTACCACGACCCTCTCTGCCCCGCGCACTTCCCCAAATTTCGAATCCCGCCAGATCCAGAACGGCAGGGCAGTCAGTCATACTGAAGATTTTATGCAACACTAGCAGTCGAAACTCATCAGCAGAAATTTCACTCGACAATCTCTGAATGGCTCAAGGCGACTGAAAACGAGGTCGAAGCTGTTGCATGGTTCACCAATCCAGTAGTATGCTTCCGCAGCATAAAGGTTGGGTCAGAGCCGTCATCAACTCTATTTTCCACTCAAACCCAGAACCATTCGGGGGCTAATGAAGATGTCGTGCACCTAGGGTAGGGCAATAGATGATAGAGGCAAAGGTGTCCCGTCTTTCGATGAGATGGTGGATTTCGCTTTGGTGGAAGTCGACTTTGACGATCCGACTACGAACGTGCGAGGACGTCGCGCCTTAGCAATCGCTAAACCAACTCCGAGAGGTTATTGACCACGCCGGAGCACGATCAACCTGACCACGAGGGTCTGTTTCCTGCGAGCAAACGAAGAACAAGAAAGAAACTAAGATTGCAATCTGGATATTGCGAATATAAGATGAAAGCTTTATTGATCAAGGTGGGGTTCTGTGACGCCTTTGTCTGGTCGTTGAACACAAACGAAGTACTTGAAGTTGCAGCTATGGCGAACTTTTAATCTAAACAAAACCCAAAGTCTAAACGATGCCCTAAGGGCTGTATATATGGAGGAAGAGGGGGGGAATTTCGTGGCCCTTGGTGGAGGGGTCCGAAATCAACCCTATCTCTTGTTTCCCCACACATACGGACTCTAAAAATAGCCTATACTTATGTATTTCGAAATTACATGGGCCTGGCCCAATAATAAGGTGACGCAGCACCTAAAATAGCCTCGGGACGAAATTTATGAAGTGGCATCTTGTATATTTCGTCCAAGGCTTCATGCACCCATTATGGTGGCTTCAAAGTCCTGAAATCATCACTTGTAACTCCGTTCTTGTTCCCCTTGCGCATGCCATCATCTCCATGCTTGTTCTTGCTCCAATGTTCATCCTTCTCCAAGCTAGTCCCTTCATTTGTAAGCAAAACAAATGTATCCAATTTAGGCAGCATCATATTCTCATGAACATTAGAATCATTACCAAGAAACGGAAGTACCTGGTAATTTAGTTGGCGTGCACGAGCTCTAGTAATTGGTCCAGTATGTATAGCAGCAGGGGCTGTGGGTGTAACAATTGTATTGATGTCCTCATCATCCTCCCCTTCTTGAAATGAAGTCGTCCTCAACGGAAGTTCATCTTCCTCACCCAAATAAGGCTTCAAATCTGCAATGTTAAAAGTGGGACTAACCCCAAAATCTGCAGGCAGCTCAAGTTTATATGCATTATCATTTATTTTCTCTAACACCTTAAAGGGACCATCAGCACGTGGCATTAACTTTGATTTGCGCAAATCAGGAAATCTATCCTTACGCAAATGTAACCAAACAAGATCTCCAGGTGCAAACACAACATGTTTTCTACCCTTATCTCCAGCAAGTTTATATTTAGCATTCATGCGCTCAATGTTTTCCTTAGTTAACTCATGCATTTTTAAAATCAATTCAGCACGTTGTTTAGCATCAAAATTAACCTTCTTCGAAGATGGAAGAGGCAACAAATCAATAGGTGCACGAGGTAGGAAACCATACACAACTTCAAAAGGGCACATCTTAGTAGTAGAATGCAATGAATGATTATAAGCAAATTCAATATGAGGCAAGCTTTCCTTCCACATTTTCTTATTATTCTTCAAAACAGCCCTAAGCATAGTAGACAACGTTCTATTGACTACTTCAGTTTGTCCATCAGTTTGGGGGTGACAAGTAGTACTAAAAAGCAGTTTAGTCCCCAACTTAGCCCATAAACATCTCCAAAAGTGGCTAAGAAATTTAGTATCACGATCTGAAACAATAGTATTTGGCACACCATGCAAACGAATAATTTCACGAAAGAACAAATCAGCAACATTAACAGCATCATCGCTTTTATGACATGGTATAAAGTGTGCCATTTTCGAGAATCTATCCACGACAACAAATATGCTATCCCTCCCCTTCTTTGTTCGAGGTAAACCTAAAACAAAGTCCATAGATATATCCTCCCAAGGAACACTAGGTACAGGCAAAGGCATATATAAACCATGAGGATTGAGTCGTGACTTAGCTTTTTGACATGTAGTGCAGCGAGCAATAAAACGCTCAACATCCCGTCTCATCTTTGGCCAAAAAAAATGTGTAGCAAGTACGTCCTCCGTCTTCTTCACGCCAAAGTGTCCCATTAATCCTCCTCCATGCGCCTCCTACAACAACAAAAGACGAACGGAGCTAGCTGGAATGCATAGCTTGTTAGCACGAAACACAAATCCATCGTTAACA
This sequence comes from Triticum dicoccoides, assembly GCF_002162155.2. NCBI lineage: Eukaryota > Viridiplantae > Streptophyta > Magnoliopsida > Poales > Poaceae > Triticum > Triticum dicoccoides. Next base: position 316,176,044 of record NC_041386.1, on the reverse strand, counting down.
ACAAACTTGTTCCACATTCTTCCTTCTTTACAATTATGCATTACATCTTTAAAATCAGCATCATGCACATATTGATCTTTGATGGTCTCTAAACCAAATATTTTGAAGTCAAGTTGTGAAAGCATAGTATAGCGACGAGACAATGCATCAGCAATAACATTTTCTTTTCCCTTCTTGTGTTTAATGACATAAGGGAAAGTCTCAATGAATTCAACCCATTTAGCATGTCTACGATTCAGTTTAGCTTGACTTTTAATATGTTTCAAAGATTCATGATCAGAATGTATAACAAATTCTTTGGGCCATAAATAATGTTTCCATGTTTCTAAAGTCCGAACAAGAGCATATAATTCTTTATCATAAGTAGAATAATTCAGACTAGGCCCACTCAATTTTTCAGAAAAGTATGCAACAGGTTTGCCATCTTGTAATAACACACCGCCTAATCCAATTCCACTAGCATCACATTCAAGCTCAAAAGTCTTATTAAAATCAGGAAGTTGGAGTAAAGGAGCATGTGTCAACTTATCTTTCAATACCGAGAAGGCTTCTTCCTGTGCGGTACCCCAAAGAAAAGGCACATCTTTCTTTGTAAGCTCATTGAGAGGTGCAGCAATGGTGCTGAAATCTCTCACAAAACACCTATAGAATCCAGCGAGGCCAAGAAAACTCCTCACTTGTGTGACCGTTTTGGGTTGCGGCCAACTCTCAATAGCTTCAATCTTGGGTTTATCAACTTCAATTCCCTGTGGAGTAACAACATAGCCAAGAAAAGATACTCGGTCGGTGCAAAAGGTGCACTTCCCAAGGTTACCAAACAAACGTGCATCACGTAGAGCAATAAAAACAGCACGTAAATGTTCCAAATGTTCTTCCAAAGATCTGCTATAAATCAATATGTCATCAAAGTAAACTACCACAAATCGTCCAATGAAAGCACGTAAAACTTCGTTCATTAATCTCATGAAAGTACTAGGTGCATTAGTTAACCCAAAAGGCATGACTAACCACTCATATAATCCAAACTTAGTTTTGAATGCTGTTTTCCATTCATCTCCCAATTTCATACGAATTTGATGGTATCCACTACGCAAATCAACTTTGGAGAATATTGTAGAGCCACTCAATTCATCAAGCATATCATCTAGCCTAGGAATAGGATAACGATAACGAATAGTAATATTATTAATGCCTCTACAATCAACACACATACATGATGTACCATCCTTTTTCGGCACTAGAATAATAGGAACAGCACAAGGACTAAGGGATTCGCGATATAACCTGATAGAGGCAAAGGTGTCCCGTCTTTCGATGAGATGATGGATATCGCTTTGGTGGAAGTCGACTTTGACGATCCGACTACGAACGTGCGAGGACGTCGCGCCTTAGCAATCGCTAAACCAACTCCGAGAGGTTATTGACCACGCCGGAGCACGATCAACCTGACCACGAGGGTCTGTTTCCTGCGAGCAAACGAAGAACAAGCAAGAAACTGAGATTGCAATCTGGATATTGCGAATATAAGATGAAAGCTTTATTGATCAAGGTGGGGTTCTGTGACGCCTTTGTCTGGTCGTTGAACACAAACGAAGTACGCGAAGTTGCAGCTATGGCGAACTTTTAATCTAAACAAAACCCAAAGTCTAAACGATGCCCTAAGGGCTGTATATATGGAGGAAGAGGGGGGGAATTTCGTGGCCCTTGGTGGAGGGGTCTGAAATCAACCCTATCTCTTGTTTCCCCACACATACGGACTCTAAAAATAGCCTATACTTATGTATTTCGAAATTACATGGGCCTGGCCCAATAATAAGGTGACGCAGCACCTAAAATAGCCTCGGGACGAAATTTATGAAGTGGCATCTTGTATATTTCGTCCAAGGCTTCATGCACCCATTATGGTGGCTTCAAAGTCCTGAAATCATCACTTGTAACTCCGTTCTTGTTTCCCTTGCGCATGCCATCATCTCCATGCTTGTTCTTGCTCCAATGTTCATCCTTCTCCAAGCTAGGCCCTTCATTTGTAAGCAAAACAAATGTATCCAATTTAGGCAGCATCATATTCTCATGAACATTAGAATCATTACCATGAAACGAAAGTACCTGGTAATTTAGTTGGCGTGCACGAGCTCTAGTAATTGGTCCAGTATGTATAGCAGCAGGGGCTGTGGGTGTAACAATTGTATTGATGTCCTCATCAGTCTAGAATGGTCTGAATCTCTCTATTTAATCCACCTAGAAAACGTGCAAGCATAGCTTCATTCTCCTCAACAATACCACATCTAATCATGCCAGTTTGTAATTCCTGATAATATTCTTCTACAGAATTTTTCCCTTGTCTTAAACGCTGCAATTTTTGAAGCAATTCACGTTGATAATATGGTGGAACCCAACGCGTACGCATAGCAGTTTTCAAAGCAGCCCAAGTAGTTGGAATAGGATATAATCTACAATGTTCAGACCACCATACACATGCAAAACTAGTGAAAGCACAAACAGCAGCAGCAACTCGTCTCTCCTCAGGATATTGTAAACATGTAAATCGTTGTTCAGTTTCTAACTCCCAAGTAAGATATATATCAGGAACATATCTACCCTCAAATGGTGGAATATTCAATTTCAGTTTAGGAATATGGACATCATCGCGTACCTGAGGTGGTGGTGCAGGCCTACCATGACGAATATATACCTGAGGTCGACCTACTGGTGGTGGTGCTGGTGGCTGCTCGTAGATCTGATTTTGATCAACCTCATCCTCATAATCACCCGCATACTCATCCTCCTCCTGGGTACCAGCAGGAGCAGTAGCAGGAGCCAAAGAAGCACCAACAGCAGTAGCAGCGGCACCAGAAGTTTGTCCTGTCTCAATAGGAACACGCTGTGCTCGTCCATACTGATTCGGAAGGGGGCGTAGTTGTTGTTGTTGCAGAGGTGCGACAGGTGCAGCCGGTGGTGGAAGACGCGCAAGCAGTTCATTAAATCTGTTATCGAGCTTTGTTTCGAACGTCTTCTCAAGGCCAGTGATCTTCTCCATGGCCTCTTCAAAATTGTTCAGCACATCTTGTACCTGTTCAGTCATCATTTGCTGAAACTTATCATGAAGCTCCTTGTTCGATAAGTTCTCCCAGTCAATCTCGTCGGCTTGTGATCCTGGCATGGTTAGCAGCAATAGAAACACACAAGAATATGATCCTACAGACTACTAAGAAGTGGTGGTGGTGTATCACAAGTCCGTCAAGCAAATCTCAAATTCTTACCAGTTCTTACCCAGCAGCAGGCGGTGATCGGCAACCGTTGTAGTCAAAAACTCTCAAAGCTTGGATAGAGCGATTACCAGGGAGAGTCAAACACACGACGTAGATGTATGTGGAGCTGGGAAGGCTTATAGTATGGTAGCAAAAAGGGTCAGCAATAATCAATTCAGAGATGCAAAGTTGAATAAACGCTCAACGACGGTACTGTGCTGGTCCTAGGCTAGACTGTGCTAGAGACGCGAGCCTAGAACACCAACAAAATCACGGCGCGACACGTAAACAAGGGAAAAGCACACTCTGAATTTTTTTTTCGCTCTTTTTTTTTGCGCTCTTTTTTTTTGCGCTGCTTTTTTTTTGCGAAAAATCACTATAATGGCGAGTGTCTCAAAACTCTTCCTAGCTCAAACTGACAGGATGGGCACGAAATTTTTCGACCAATTTTTTTTTTCGACTGCCCGGACCCAAAAACTGGAAACGGGTCAAAAAAAACTTCCTATAATGGCACCTGTCTCAAAACACTCAGAAACACCTAAAAATAGGATAGCCAGAATTTTTTTCGAAAAATGCGTTTTCGAAAAATTTTGGGCCTAAACGGAGCGTGGCTACCCGACTTTTTTTTTTCCGAAACCTACTCCGGCAAGGAAACACGAATCGGAATCTAGATGGATCCCGAAAACAAACCTAATAAGCAAGGAACTCGGATTGGTGGTGGATATATGGTGGTGGTATATGGCAGCGGTGGTGGTAACGGTGGTAGTATATGGATATGGATCGGTGGTGGTATATGGACACGGATTGGTGGTGGTATATGGATACGGATTCGGTGCGGTGGTGGTAGATGGCAGGGGCGATGATGATGGTGCGGCGGCGGCGTGACAACTTATGACGAGAACTCGAAACTCTAAAAGACTAGACTCTAAGACCAGCAACTAGACACGACGATGCAACCGCAAATTCAACAAAGCAAAACCCTAAAAAGATTATGCAAAGGCTCAGATTGGTTCGGATATGATGAACTAACCCTAATTTTTTTCGGCTTTTTCGTGGACTGTAGGTATGAAGAACAGACTCGATCTAAACTACGAAAAACTGTAAAATCTCACCGAGCAACCTGGAAATCTGATACCACTTGATAGAGGCAAAGGTGTCCCGTCTTTCGATGAGATGGTGGATTTCGCTTTGGTGGAAGTCGACTTTGACGATCCGACTACGAACGTGCGAGGACGTCGCGCCTTAGCAATCGCTAAACCAACTCCGAGAGGTTATTGACCACGCCGGAGCACGATCAACCTGACCACGAGGGTCTGTTTCCTGCGAGCAAACGAAGAACAAGCAAGAAACTAAGATTGCAATCTGGATATTGCGAATATAAGATGAAAGCTTTATTGATCAAGGTGGGGTTCTGTGACGCCTTTGTCTGGTCGTTGAACACAAACGAAGTACGCGAAGTTGCAGCTATTGCGAACTTTTAATCTAAACAAAACCCAAAGTCTAAACGATGCCCTAAGGGCTGTATATATGGAGGAAGAGGGGGGGAATTTCGTGGCCCTTGGTGGAGGGGTCCGAAATCAACCCTATCTCTTGTTTCCCCACACATACGGACTCTAAAAATAGCCTATACTTATGTATTTCGAAATTACATGGGCCTGGCCCAATAATAAGGTGACGCAGCACCTAAAATAGCCTCGGGACGAAATTTATGAAGTGGCATCTTGTATATTTCGTCCAAGGCTTCATGCACCATTATGGTGGCTTCAAAGTCCTGAAATCATCACTTGTAACTCCGTTCTTGTTCCCCTTGCGCATGCCATCATCTCCATGCTTGTTCTTGCTCCAATGTTCATCCTTCTCCAAGCTAGGCCCTTCATTTGTAAGCAAAACAAATGTATCCAATTTAGGCAGCATCATATTCTCATGAACATTAGAATCATTACCAAGAAACGAAAGTACCTGGTAATTTAGTTGGCGTGCACGAGCTCTAGTAATTGGTCCAGTATGTATAGCAGCAGGGGCTGTGGGTGTAACAATTGTATTGATGTCCTCATCACCAACTTCCTGAGTTTAATAAGACTTTTGAGCTTGAATGTGATGCTAGTGGAATTGGATTAGGAGGTGTGTTATTACAAGATGGCAAACCTGTTGCATACTTTTCTGAAAAATTGAGTGGGCCTAGTCTGAATTATTCTACTTATGATAAAGAATTATATGCTCTTGTTCGGACTTTAGAAACATGGCAACATTATTTATGGCCCAAAGAATTTGTTATACATTCTGATCATGAATCTTTGAAACATATTAAAAGTCAAGCTAAACTGAATCGTAGACATGCTAAATGGGTTGAATTCATTGAGACTTTCCCTTATGTCATTAAACACAAGAAGGGAAAAGAAAATGTTATTGCTGATGCATTGTCTCGTCGCTATACTATGCTTTCACAACTTGACTTCAAAATATTTGGTTTAGAGACCATCAAAGATCAATATGTGCATGATGCTGATTTTAAAGATGTAATGCATAATTGTAAAGAAGGAAGAATGTGGAACAAGTTTGTTGTTAACGATGGATTTGTGTTTCGTGCTAACAAGCTATGCATTCCAGCTAGCTCCGTTCGTCTTTTGTTGTTGTAGGAGGCGCATGGAGGAGGATTAATGGGACACTTTGGCGTGAAGAAGACGGAGGACGTACTTGCTACACATTTTTTTTGGCCAAAGATGAGACGGGATGTTGAGCGTTTTATTGCTCGCTGCACTACATGTCAAAAAGCTAAGTCACGACTCAATCCTCATGGTTTATATATGCCTTTGCCTGTACCTAGTGTTCCTTGGGAGGATATATCTATGGACTTTGTTTTAGGTTTACCTCGAACAAAGAAGGGGAGGGATAGCATATTTGTTGTCGTGGATAGATTCTCGAAAATGGCACACTTTATACCATGTCATAAAAGCGATGATGCTGTTAATGTTGCTGATTTGTTCTTTCGTGAAATTATTCGTTTGCATGGTGTGCCAAATACTATTGTTTCAGATCGTGATACTAAATTTCTTAGCCACTTTTGGAGATGTTTATGGGCTAAGTTGGGGACTAAACTGCTTTTTAGTACTACTTGTCACCCCCAAACTGATGGACAAACTGAAGTAGTCAATAGAACGTTGTCTACTATGCTTAGGGCTGTTTTGAAGAATAATAAGAAAATGTGGAAGGAAAGCTTGCCTCATATTGAATTTGCTTATAATCATTCATTGCATTCTACTACTAAGATGTGCCCTTTTGAAGTTGTGTATGGTTTCCTACCTCGTGCACCTATTGATTTGTTGCCTCTTCCATCTTCGAAGAAGGTTAATTTTGATGCTAAACAACGTGCTGAATTGATTTTAAAAATGCATGAGTTAACTAAGGAAAACATTGAGCGCATGAATGCTAAATATAAACTTGCTGGAGATAAGGGTAGAAAACATGTTGTGTTTGCACCTGGAGATCTTGTTTGGTTACATTTGCGTAAGGATAGATTTCCTGATTTGCGCAAATCAAAGTTAATGCCACGTGCTGATGGTCCCTTTAAGGTGTTAGAGAAAATAAATGATAATGCATATAAACTTGAGCTGCCTGCAGATTTTGGGGTTAGTCCCACTTTTAACATTGCAGATTTGAAGCTTTATTTGGGTGAGGAAGATGAACTTCCGTCGAGGACGACTTCATTTCAAGAAGGGGAGGATGATGAGGACATCAATACAATTGTTACACCCACAGCCCCTGCTGCTATACATACTGGACCAATTACTAGAGCTCGTGCACGCCAACTAAATTTGATAGAGGCGAGGGTCCCGATCTTTCGATGAGATGATGGATATCGCTTTGGTGGAAGTCGACTTTGACGATCCGACTACGAACGTGCGAGGACGTCGCGCCTTAGCAATCGCTAAACCAACTCCGAGAGGTTATTGACCACGCCGGAGCACGATCAACCTGACCACGAGGGTCTGTTTCCTGCGAGCAAACGAAGAACAAGCAAGAAACTAAGATTGCAATCTGGATATTGCGAATATAAGATGAAAGCTTTATTGATCAAGGTGGGGTTCTGTGACGCCTTTGTCTGGTCGTTGAACACAAACGAAGTACGCGAAGTTGCAGCTATGGCGAACTTTTAATCTAAACAAAACCCAAAGTCTAAACGATGCCCTAAGGGCTGTATATATGGAGGAAGAGGGGGGGAATTTCGTGGCCCTTGGTGGAGGGGTCCGAAATCAACCCTATCTCTAGTTTCCCCACACATACGAACTCTAAAAATAGCCTATACTTATGTATTTCGAAATTACATGGGCCTGGCCCAATAATAAGGTGACGCAGCACCTAAAATAGCCTCGGGACGAAATTTATGAAGTGGCATCTTGTATATTTCGTCCAAGGCTTCATGCACCCATTATGGTGGCTTCAAAGTCCTGAAATCATCACTTGTAACTCCGTTCTTGTTCCCCTTGCGCATGCCATCATCTCCATGCTTGTTCTTGCTCCAATGTTCATCCTTCTCCAAGCTAGGCCCTTCATTTGTAAGCAAAACAAATGTATCCAATTTAGGCAGCATCATATTCTCATGAACATTAGAATCATTACCAAGAAACGAAAGTACCTGGTAATTTAGTTGGCGTGCACGAGCTCTAGTAATTGGTCCAGTATGTATAGCAGCAGGGGCTGTGGGTGTAACAATTGTATTGATGTCCTCATCAATAGACCTGATCTAAACACCTCCCCAAGGACACTGCCCTATAGTCAAAGATAATCAAAGGATAGTAGATTCTATCGACTGGAGTCACCTCAACACATGGACACTCGACCAACATCTCCACTCGGATATCCCAATTCCATTCGACTAGTACATCATCACTCGACCGTACAGGAACCACTCGGAGTATAGAATGCCTAAAGTCACTCAAGATAGCAACGGCCAGGCATTCACTCCGCAACATTAATGATCAGTTATATGTCTTAATTACTGGCATTACCAGTAACGCCTCATCTTTATGTACATTGAACCCTGTGTAACGCGGGATGGCTGGGGTCCTGGCGCACTCTATATAAGCCACCCCCTCCCTGGCACAAGGGTTTGCACCCCCTGTAACTTCACGCATAATCCAATCGACCGATCCTCCGAGCACTGAGACGTAGGGCTGTTACTTCCACCGCGAAAGGCCTGAACTCGTACATCTTGCGTGCACAATCTTACCGTAGTGTAACACCCCGGATATGATTTTCCCAATATGTAATCCAACTCTTGCCGTTTCCTGCGTTAAGTTATTTTATTTTCTCGGGTTCGGGTTTTTGTCTCCGTGTGTTGTTGTCGTTGTCATGCATCTCATATCATGTCATCATGTGCATTGCATTTGCATACGTGTTCATCTCATGCATTCGAGCATTTTCCCCGTTGTCCGTTTTGCATTCCAGCGCTCTGTTCTCCTCCGGTGGTCATTTCTACCTTTCTTTCATGTGTGGGGATTAAACATTTCTGGATTGGACCGAGACTTGCCAAGCGGCCTTGGTTTACTACCGGTAGACCGCCTGTCAAGTTTCGTACCATTTGGACTTCGTTTGGTACTCCAACGGTTAACCGAGGGACCGAAAAGGCCTTGTGTGTGTTGCAGCCCAACACCCCTCCATTTTGGCCCATAACCCACCAAAACCCTCTCCATCATCTAGAGCATTCGATCACGATCGCCTGGCCGAAAACCGCACCTCATTTGGACACTCCTAGCTCCCTCTATGCCTATATATACACCCCCTCCGAAATTCGCGGTTCCACTCTCCCCCTAACCCTAGATCCATCCTCCACAGCCGCCGGACATGTCCGAAGTCTAGCCGGACACGTCCGTTCGCCGGCCTGCGCCAATAGTCGCTCGCCACGTGGCGCCCCCGTGCCCACTTCGCCGCCCGCCGCCGCCGGCCCGCGAGGGCGCGGGGCCGGCCCTCTCCTCCATCCGACCGGGCCGCGCCAGCGCGCCCCGCCGCGCCGCCTCTTCCCCAGTTCCGGCGCCGAGCCGCCGTACCTCCGCCACCGGCCGCCGCTCCGGCGCGCCACCCCGCCCGCGCACCTCGCCGCCCGGCCGCCG